>NC_138209.1:76675388-76743846 GCF_964194415.1 Vipera berus | reverse complement strand
GAAGAAAGAAAAAAAACCTTTCTCGGAGTGAAAACGCCGAACGGGTCCGGCCCGAAACTGGACTTCAGTGTAGGGCTGCTGCTTGTGACACATTGCGGATCAGGGACGGGACGGCCTTCCACTTCTGCTAAAACACATTCTTGGTAAAATGGAGACTTCAGAAAGCGTGCGTAGCTGTCAAATTTCATCAAATTGAAAATCTAAAAAAAAAAAGAAAGAAAGAAAGAAAGAGCTTTATTGGGGCAGAATTCAACCAAGCTGTTGCAAATACGAGTTTCACAAGTAGCAGTGTCACATTTCCGACGTGCGGGCTTTTCAAGCGACTCTGAGGCCTTGTTTACCTTCAAAGTCCTTTATTCAGCCTAATATACCGGCAAATGCTTGCTCGAAGGAAGCTGGAATCTGAAATCTCCGCCCCCCCCTTGCACAATATGTTAAAACACAATTCTCCGCCTTTCTAATTTTTGTCATTAATCATGTTCTCCAATTAATTTAAAGACTTCATTTCCCTTCCCTTAGAAAACCCGCCAAGGCCTTATCTTCTTTAGTTAGAGATGGCCTTGAAGGTGCAATCCTCCTTGTCCCCCTTCCCAACCTTAAACTCAACGTCTTAAAGCAATACGCAAGTTTAACATACGAAATGGCGACTTCTTCATCTCTTGTCAAGCAAGAACATTCGATGTTAGCAGCGCTGACAGGCAGATCTTGTCGCCAGGAAAAAAAAAGATGTCTTAAAAAAAATATTTTGGGAAAAATTGGAGGAGCTAAAGGAGAACTTGAAGACAAGTTCTTCGAGCTGCTGAAAGGACTGTGTTGTAGATCATCTATCTCCGGTCTACAAAAACAGTCTTTTCAGCGGTTCCAAGAAGGCTCCACACTCATTTGCACCGCCCAGGTGACCCTGAGGACAGAGAGAAGCCTCCAAGTGGCCTCAACGACTCTCTGAAAGAAGGCAAAGGACCAGCTCTCTGCAAGGAGTATAAATCCTCCCTTTCCCCGCCATCCAATCAGAGCTGAAGAAGCTTCCGGGATGAGAAGGGAAAAGTCTTCAAAGAAAAACAAAGGAAGTCCAGTTGCCTCCTGGGGGAAAAAAGCACCTTTGGGACAAGCCTGAACTGGAGGACTGAGAATCTCCGCAGACATTTAACTGGTCTGATTAAAAGCTAAAAATTACTCGTGGCAGCCCTCTCGAAAGTGTGTTTTCGTAACCAGCAAGCTGTCCTTCAAATTTCCCGAGGTACCTGAAGCTGTTGATCTTTGAACATGTTTGGATGTGGTGCGGTCAGGACGTCGTCTGCCAGCTGGACCTGGCTGTCAATATTGACTGGAGTCGTAGCTTTGCTGCATAAATACTTATTAAAGATCTCCTGGGCCCTGAAGGAAAGCTGCAAAGCGACAAGGCCTGACATTAGAGGAAAACCACGGGAACCACGGAAGTGGTGAGATACAGGATGTCCTTGGCTTACAGCAGTTCATTTAGTGACTGTTCGAAGTTACGACGGCCCTGGGGGGGGGGAAAAAGGGACTTGCGGCCATTTTTTTTAACACTTATGACCACTGCAGCATCCCCAGAGCCACCTGATCGGAATTCACGAGGCTTGGCAACTTACTCGCATTTCAATGCTGGAAGGCTGCCCGTCATGTTACCCTAATCCTTCTTTTCATCAAACTAGGCCTAGCCAATTCCTGCCACCCTTGTGTATGACAGACCCCCAACCGGTGGTGGGATTTAGCCGGCTTGCACCGGTTCAGAAGAGCCAGTGGCTAAATTTTGCTGAGTTCAGAGAACCGGCTGAACGCACACTGCTTCCGGAAGTCCATTCTAGGCCTCGGAGGCCTGGAGAAGGCCTCCCAGGCCTAGAACGGCCCACTGGAAGTGTGTGGATGCCACTTCCGGAAGTTGGTTCTAGGCCTCCCAGGCCTGGAGGAGGCCTCCCAGGCCTAGAACGGCCCGCTAGAAGTGTGTGGATGCCACTTCTGGAAGCCTGTTCTAGGCCTCCGAGGCCTGGAGGATGCTTCCCAGGCCTAGAACGGCCTGCTGGAAGTGCGTGGATGCCACTTCCGGAAGTCTGTTCTAGGCCTCCGAGGCCTGGAGGATGCTTCCCAGGCCTAGAACGGCCTGCTGGAAGTGCGTGGATGCCACTTCCGGAAGTCTTTTCTAGGCCTCTGAGGCCTGGAGGATGCCTCCCAGGCCTAGAACGGCCCGCCGGAAGTGCGTGGATGCCACTTCCGGAAGTCCGTTCTAGGAGGCCCAGGCCTGCATCCAATAAGAGAACCGGTTATTCAGGTATTTCAATCCCACCACTGACCCCAACCCATTTCAGAGCTCTCGGCCTTGATGAAGGGTGCCTGCAATATGTAACCCACCCTGCACCAACCCCATGCCACTGGGGGGAGAGTCCAGGCGCCCCCTCTCCTAGCTGTGGGCGTGGGGAGGGCCACAGTGAAAAGGGACTTTACCAGCTGGGTGAGCCTTTCCTTCCACTGGGAAAGTTGCCCCCTTGCCCTGCAGGATCCCTTCCTTACACAGGTGGTCCTCGAGTTACGACCGTGACTGAGCCCCAACATTTCCGCTCTTAAGGGACACACACTTGTTAAGGGAGCTTTACCCCATTTCACGAGCTTTCTTGCCACAGTCATAAAGTGAATCGCTGCAGTCGATAAGTTTATTAACTTGGTTGTGAGGTGATTCTGGCTGTCCCCGCTGACTTGGCGTGTCAGAAGGTCGCGAAAGTGGATCACGTGACCCCGGGACGCTGCAGCCGTCGTAAGCGCGAACCAGTCGCCAAGCATCTCAGTTGCGATCACAGGATCACGGGGAACGTCGTAAGTGTGAAAAACGGCCGTAAGTCCCTTTTTCCCCCCCCAGTGCCGTCGTAACTCTGAACAGTCACTAAATGAACCGTTGTAAGTTGAGGACGACCTATATTATCCTTCTTGGGGCTGGAGTTACTTTCTTCTCCCTGCTTCCCTCCCATCCCACCCACCCCAACACACCCCTCAGACCTTCCAAAGATTTCGAACAGCCTGAATTTATTTATAAACGGTGAAGACAATGCAGACTTACCTCCTTTTTGTCGTGGGCAGGTATGTGATTAAAATATTCGCAGGCTTGCCAAAACAGAATGTTCTCTTCGCTAAATTCCTTCCGTAAAAAATCCTGCTTGGAGAAAGGGATTAAAAAATCACACTGAGGTAAAACGTCCGAGAATCCTTCCAAAGCCCGCTAGGTCTCGAACCCCGAAACGTCTTCCAGAGAGGGACACACACACACACACACCGTTGTGTCTCTTTCAAAGTCGGTCTTCAGTCTGGGTTGGCAGAGATTGCTGGTGGGGCTCAAAAGCCAACTGAGCTGCAACGGCAGTCGAATTAAGCACACCTCTTGAGAAGAATGATGGGGCCACCACACTTGAGATGGCACAGGAGGAGACAACCACGATCGCCATAAAACAGGAGGAAATCTTGAGGTTCAGCTCCCTCTAGCCATCTCCTGGCTCAAGGGATTAAACGGGGGAGGGGGGAGGGAGTGTGGCTCTGTCCTCAAAATACCCCCCACCCCAAAGACAGCCATATCCAGAAAGTCCTGAAGCTATGATGTCCCACGTGTCCACATACGTTGCCCAGAAAAGCATTATTTGAAAATTATTACATGTATTTGGGGCCAAAAAAGAATGTAACAGCCCAAACCTACAGATGATGTTTCTTCCAACTGAGGTCATAAGCACCTGGGCACAGCACCCCTTCTCTCCTTCCTTCACAGGAAGCCTTGGACCCTCCCTAAGGATCTATGACAATTGGTCGTGGCCAACTCTCCATGGCCAACTCATCATGGCCAACTCTCTATGCCCAACTCGCCATGGCCAACTCATCATCGCCAACTCTCTATGTCCAACTCGCCATGGCCAACTCATCATGGCCAACTCTCTATGCCCAACTCGCCATGGCCAACTCATCACAGCCAACTAACCATGGCCAAGTCTCTATAGCCAACTCACCAGGGTCAACTCACTGTGGCCAACTCTCTAGGGTCAATTCGCCATGGCCAACTCAACACAGAACAACTCATTGCGGGACAAACGTTGCACTCTAATAATCAAAGAAACGGTGGAATAGAACCATTAAAGGAAGGATGCAAAAGGAGGGACAGAATGATCCTGCAGTGAGTTGACCCACAGCAAAGTGGCTGTGGGGAGTAGTCATGCGGTGGGTTGGCCACGGCAAATTGTCACATTCTCATCTCTAGGGCCTGTAACTCCTATTCCCCCTCTTGCCCTGATGTACTTGCCCAGGTCAGGGAAGATTAGCCTAGAGAGGACTTGTCCAGGAGATCTCAGGCCCAGGCTGGCCATGCTCTCTTAGATACCACCAGGATCTGATTGTCAGTTGCGGTTAGACTCTCGTTCAGCGCACTTTGTTTTGGGTAACACCAAACCAAAAACCAGGGTGCTGTTATTCTCCATTGCTTACAGAGAAATATCGAATACCAAGGGGATCCTGAAGAAGCCGCTCAAAGGAAACAGCCCAACTGGCAACTCTTCTTTCTCGTTGCCGTCGGCAGCTCTGGACGCTGGGCAGACTGGCATTGCTGCTGAGGCTGCTATCACTGGCGCCATCTTTCAAGTCGCTGTGATTGAGCTCTGCGGAAGCGGCAAAGAGGAAATTAATCGGCCAGTGAAGGCATCGCTTGCGTTAATCTCTCTGGAATTGAAAACCGTGAAATTTCTGGTTTGCTACAGGGGAGAGAGAGAACCACGGGAAAAGGGCCAGCCTTTGCTGGTGTGTCTAGGACAGGGGTGTTCAAACTTGGCCCTTTGATGACTTGTGGACTTCAACTCCCAGAATTTCTCAGCCAGGCACGCGTGCCTGGCTGAGGAACTCTGGGAGTTGAAGTCCACAAATCATCAAAGGGCCATGTTTGAAGACCCCTTCTCCACATCGCTGTTTCTCAAGCTGAGCAGCTTTTAAGGTATGTGGACTTCAACTCCCAGAATTCCATGCTGGCTGAGGAATTCTAGGAGTTGAAGTCCACAAGTCATAAAAGGGCCAAGTTTGAAGACCCCTGGTCTAGGACAACTCGCCACAGCCAACTGGCCACGGTCAACTTGGCACGGCCAATTCGCTGCAGGGCAAGAGTTACTCTTGACTGGAGATGGATGGTGTTGTATCCCTATCTCGAGTCTGCCGCACGGGCCTTCCAGCAGTTCCAAGAAGGCTCCACACCCATTTGCACCACTCAAGTGACCCTGAGGACACAGACAAACCTCCAAGGGGCCTCAACGACTCTCTAAAAAGAAGGCCAATGACCAGCTGTCTGCCAGGAGTATAAATCCTCCCATTTCCCCCCACCATCCAGTCAGAGGAGAAGCTTCTGGGATGAGAAGCAAAATGTCTTCAAAGGAAAAAACAAAGAAAGTCCAGTTGCTTCCTGAAAAAAAGCACCTTTGGGACAACTTTGACCTGGAGGACTGAGAATCTCTACAGACATTTCTTGGTAAAATAATTGTTCTGCCCAGTTTGGATCTGCAAATGGCTGGGCAACATGGGACCTGCCGAGCCTAACCTATTAGAAACTCATGGGATTTGTAGTGCCAAGGGAGGGGAAGGGGACAGCCATGCAGCTTGAGGATGGGGTGGGGGAAAAGACGGCTGGAGGCCTCCTTGGGACCCACACCAAAAGAAAGGGCAGCGCCAGCCTTTGGTCATCACAGCTTCAGCTCCGAATCTTCCTGGTCACAAGCTGTGGAGGAAATGTCTCCATCCAGCTGTGTGCTGCAGCTGCCAAAAAAAAAAAAAAAGCCAAGACAGTCTTCGGCTGCATTAAAAGAGGGATTAGGATCAAGTTCGTGTGAAATGTTAATATCACTTTATAAGGCCCTGGTAATCCTGCATCCAGTTTTGGTCACCACGATGTAAAAAAAAAAAAGATGTTGAGACTCTGGAAAGAGTGCAGAGAAGAGCAACAAAGAGGATCAGGGGACTGGAGGCTAAAACACATAAGGGACGGTGGCTGGAATTGGGCATGTCTAGTTTAATGAAGAGAAGAACCAGGAGTGACATGATATCTAAGGGGCTGCCCCAAAGAAGAAGGAGTCAAGCTATTCTCCAAAGCGCCCGAAGGCAGGACAAGAAGCAAGGGATGGAAACTGATCAAGGAGAGACGCAACCTGGAACTAATGAGAAACTTCCTGACAGTGAGGACAATTAATTAACTAGTGATAATTAGAGGACTGGAGGCCAAAACATATAAGGAACGGTTGCTGGAATTGGGTATGTCTAGTTTTAAGGAAGAGAAGGACAAGGGGGGACAGGATAGCAGTCTTCCAGTATCTCAGGGGCTGCCCCAAAGAAGAGGGAGTCAAGCTCTTCTCCAAAGCGCCTGAAGGCAGGACCAGAAGCAACGGGTGGAAACTCATCAAGGGGAGAAGCAACCTGGAACTAACAGATAAACTTTATTGTCATTTCTTTTACTGTGGGCACATTGGCACATGTCAAAAATGAAATTTAGTTGCCTGCTCTCAAAAAGTGTACACGCACACACACACACACACACCAAACATTCAAACACGCTACGTACAACATACGTTTTACACCCCTACAACCTTACGTATAAACAGCAGTGGAACCACCTGCCTCCAGAAGCTGTGGATGCTCCAACACTGAAGATTTTTACGAAGAGACTGGGCAACCACTTGTCTGCAGTGGTACAGGGTTTCCTGCCTGAGCAGGGGGTTGGACTAGAAGACCTCCCAGGTCCCTTCCGACTCTGTTACTCCATTAAAAGGGAACCGGCCAGTCAGGATCCGCAAGGCATTACCTGGACAAAGCTGGTAGGAGCCCCTGTGGTGGTGCCACTTCAGCAGATGCCTCCAGTCGTTCAGGCGGGGCCATCCGCCAGAGGCCATGCCCGGCAGAGGGGCCGACCCCCCCAGAGAAGCCCGCCTGGCCTTCCGGCGGTGGTGACCCCAGCAAGCATTGTTCCTCTGTTTCTTTTCTCTATTTCACAGCATTTCTTCCAAGCGGCATTTCCTCCCCTTGGCCCCCCCGACAGCCTGAAGGATGCTCTTGGTACACCTGAACGCAAAGCCGATTGAGTGAGACATCAATAATTGAAAGGAAAAAGCGCGTCGTGACTGTTGCCGAAGGGACATGAATTATTCACCCGGCAAGGAGGCTAACCCAAAAAGCGATCCACACGAACGGTTTCCCGCTGGGCTTTCTTGCTCCCCTCTGGAAAATTAAGAAGGTTGACAACTTTAAAAAAAAAAAGACGACACTGGGGAAGAGTTGGGTCACTTTGGAGCATTTGCACACCGTCAAGCGACTGGCTAGATTTTAGAGCCAGACCCGAGAGATGGAGGTTTATTTTAAGCTGGCTTCGGCTTTGGCTTCTGCTTCCGTTTCCAAAGACTCCAGCGATCTGTGACACCCAGTAAACTGCACGATGGGTTTATAAATGGTTACCGCATTTGAATTTGGAGAACGAATACGTAAAGTATCGTCTGATTATTCAGTGGGCAAGGAGCTTCGGGTAGAATGTGATGCTAGAGACGAACGAGAGAACATGTGGACGAAAGGTCTGAAATTCACACTGAAGTATAATCTAAAAGAATTTTTTTTAAAAAAAAAAAGATGATGTACCGTTGGTATTTAACACCAGATAGGTTGTCAGGAAGGTATTTCAAATGAATGTTGGAAATGCAAGTGTAAAGAAGGGACCTTTTATCATTTATGGTGGACGCTTATTTAATAATAATAATAATAATAATAATAATAATAATAATAATAATAATAATAATAATAATAATAATAATAATAATGAGGAGGAGGAGGAGGAGGAGGAGGAAGAGGAGAAGAAGAAGAAGAAGAAGAAGAAGAAGAAGAAGAAGAAGAAGAAGAAGAAGAAGAAGAAGAAGAAGAAGAAGAAGAAGAAGAAGTTGGAAGGGACCTTGGAGGTCTTCCAGTCCAACCCCCTGCTCAGGAAGGAAACCCTATACCGTTTCGGGCAAATGGCTGTCCAGTCTCTTCTTAAAAACTTCCAGTGAAATGTCGGAGTAGGATTCACATCTTCCTACAGAAGATTCTCAAAGTGAATATAAAGATAAAACCAGAAATGTCTTTTTCTGGGTTTAATGGGGGAAAAAAAAAGACTTGGGGGGGGAAAAAACTGGAACTTTGATGTTATGTATGTTGACGGCAGCAAGGCTGCTTCACGCACAAAAGCGGAAGGACGCTTCAATACCGACAATGGCATTCAATCAATCCATCGGAATAGAGCCGGACGGGACCTCGGAGGTCTTCTAGTCCAACCCCCTGCTCAGGCAGGAAACCCTGTACCATTTCAGACAAAAATGGCTGTCCAGTCTCTCCTTAAAATAAAACAAGGATAGGAAGAGCACCCAGAACTTTCCAAGGTGCTGGGATATCTAGCAGGAAGGATGGCTTTTACAGAAAAAGTGTCTTCATCCAGACAGCGGGGGGGGGGGGGGAAGCAGGAAAAAGAGACCCAGAGACTCTTATCTACATTTACAGAATAACAGAGTTGGAAGGGACCTTGGAGGTCATCTAGTCCAACCCCCTGCTCAGGCAGGAAACCCCGTACCATTGCAGGCAAAAATGGCTGTCCAGTCTCTTCTTAAAAGCTTCCAGTGTTGAAGCATTCACAGCTTCTGGAGGCAGGTGGTTCCACTGGTTAATTGTTCCCACTGTCAGGAATTTTCTCCTTAGTTCTAGCTTGCTTCTCTCCTTGATTAGTTTCCATCCGTTGCTTCTTACTCTGCCTTTCAGGTGCTTTGGAGAATAGCTTGACTGCCTCTTCTTTGGGGCAGCCCCTGAGATACTGGAAGACTGCTATCACGTCACCCCTGGTCCTTCTCTTCGTTAAACTAGACATACCCAATTCCAGCCACCGTCCCTTATGTGTTTTAGCCTCCAGTCCCCTGATCCTCTTTGTTGCTCTTCTCTGCACTCTTTCCAGAGTCTCAACATCTTTTTTACATCGTGGTGACCAAAACTGGATGCAGCATTCCAAGTGTGGCCTTACTAAGGCTTTGTAAAGGTAAAGGTAAAGGTTCCCCCGCACATGCGTGCTAGTCGTTTCCAACTCTAGGGGCCGGTGCTCATCTCCGTTTCATAGCCGAAGAGCCAGCGTTTGTCCGAGGATGTCTCCGTGGTCATGTGGCCGGCATGACTAGACGCCAAAGGCGCACGGAATGCTGTTACCTTCCCACCGTAGTGGTCCCTATTTTTCTACTTGCATTTTTACGTGCTTTCGAACTGCTAGGTGGGCAGAAGCTGGGACGAGTAACAGGCGCTCACTCTGTTACGCGGCACTCGGGATTCGACCCGCCAAACTGCCGACCTTCTGATCGACAAGCTCAGCGTCCTAACCCACTGAGCCACCGCGTCCCTTTGTAGAGGGGTGCTAATACTTGGCGTGATTTTGATTCTATGGCTCTGTGTGTACAACCAAGGATTGTGGTCGGCATCGACAGCCAGAATCCACCCATGCTCAGGACATGGAGCTACCATTAGTGTGGGCTCTGGGTCCACCCTCCCCATAAGCCACCCCCCCAATTCCCTCATCTCCTGTTGTCCTCCATTCTAATTCCCCTCCCGCTTCCCCCCCCTCCAGATCGCGCCACCCCGTGGCCCTCCTCTCGCGAAATCCAGGGTCCCGCGTAGGTCAGCCTCTTCCCTCACCCTCCTCCCGTAACATCAAAGTTTAAATGAGCAGCCGGTTCAAATTGACAACGTGTTTGTTGGGTGTTAGACCTAACAATTAGTCTATAAACAAGCCAACATGTGTGCAGTTACTGTAGGCAAATGTATCACTCATTGTCAAAGTGCCAAAAAAAACCACACAAAAAAACATCGGTCCTGTTTCTGAACACCGAAGTATTTAGCTTACCTCCATCTGACACGGTTGTAGACTGCAGGGAGAGAGGGGTGGGAAAAGAGAGAAAGAGAGAATTGATCAGCCAGGAATACGAAAACGAGAAAAAAAATATTCTAAGATCTCCGCCAGATTCTTTATCCTCCCCTTTGATCCATTCTTCAAACTGTTAGCCCGTTCAGTGTGATCTGATTCGGTCTGTCAAGGCAGGGGTCCCCAAGCCCCAGGCCGTGGACCGGGACCGGGCCGCGGCATTCCAACAACTGGTCCACACAGACAAGCAAAGCCCCATCCGCGGGATGCAGGCAACAGACAAACCCACGCGTTCTCCGGTCCGCGGGAAAACCTCTCTCCGCGGAAGCGGTGGTCCCTGGTGCCCAAGAGGTTGGGGACCTCTGCATTAACGAGAACAAAACGTTCCCAGTGAAAAGAAAGGTAAGTTTTGAATGAACAAAATTTAATTCAGAGGGAGGGCGACTGTATATACCAAATGCATACCCGCTAGATTAGATAGCCTTTATTCTCATTTTTTTTCCTGTGGGCACACTGGCACGCATTAAAAATGAAATTTAGTTGCCTGCTTTCAAAGTGTACACATACATAACACACATTTAAAACATAGCTATATACAAGATATGTCTAGACCAGGGTGCTGCCAACGCTGACTTTATTGCGGTTTGCTCTAGCTGTGTGGAAGAAGAATAAACATCGTCACTCGTACCTTGGCAGTGTTTGTGGTTTATCGACAAGGACGGTTGTGACACAGGGGTTTTATATTTTATTCAAGGACTAAATTTAATTATTTTAATTGTTCTTAACTTTTGTAATTTGTATTGTTATTTTAAATACCTTGTGAACCGCCCTGAGTCCTACGGGAGAAGGGCGGTATATAAGTCCAATAAACATAAACATATATCCCGTGTAATATATTTATTGCTCAGAAGCAGCTAATTTCAGAAGATCTGGGGGGGGAAGGGAAATTGTTGCTTTGGGGGATGCTTCTCTCTCTCCCCCCCACCTTCAAAAGAGGATTTCCATCCCGCTCAGGGTACTCGTCAGAAAACTAGGCACCATCAAAATTCAACAGTTGCGGAGCATGATGGGTGCAGCCTGCGTTGTCGTTTTTTCAAGAGAGTGTGACACAGCCATGAGTCTTCCCACCTCTGACGCCAACATACTTAACTGCCTAATTTTTTTTTTGGTTTTCTAACTTTTCACTCGTTTCTTTTAACTTTTAACGCCCAACTTTTGCCTTGTTGACGTGTGTGTGTGTGTGTGTGTGTGTGTGTGTGTGTGTGTGTGGTTTGGTCTGTTTTTTTTTCTTTCTATTGGAATACTTAACAGGGAGGATGGAGAAGGGAACTCGGTCAATTCGAAAAACAGAAGCCCAAGAAAACCCTTTTTTTAATCATTTTTTTAAAAATCATTTATACTGGACATGTGAAAAAGCAAAGAAATATTGGAGTAGGATAACACAGAAGATTTTCAAAGGGAAGATAAAGGTATAAAAGCAGAAACTTTTCTTTTTCTTTCTTTTTCTTTTGGGTTTTAATGGAAAAAGACTTTGGGGGGGGGAAATTGGGAACTTTGATGCTATATATACGTCGACGGCCACAAGATTTACTTTATGTACAAAAACGGAAGGACACTGTGATTCCTACGACGGATGAATGGCTGATGGGAGTTAGCAGAGATGGCTACACTGATTGCTTTGATTAAAGAAAAAAAACAACCCACGCAATTACTTTGGTTTCTGCTTGGAAACCACTTCTGGACTTTGTGCTCGAGGTGGGGGGGAAAAAAATGAAAATTTGATTTTGGGTTTTACCAATTAGATGAGCGTGTCGTTATAGAAATGGCCAGTTTATGCTATTAAGTAAAAGTAAAAAGTTGAGGTTCGATGTTTATTATCTCACTCTACTGCACCAACGAGAGCCGGAAGTCAACACCTTTTTTCCCCCATTTTCTCCTTTTTCCTAGACTTTTTTCCCTTCCCTTTTTCCCTCCCTTACCTTTCCTACTCTTTTCCTTTGCGTTTTTGTATCTTACAGTATCAATGTATAACTAAAGAAAAAAGAAAAAAAATAACGAAATCCTCGAAGCGGCTGAAAACTGAAGACGTGGCCCCTGAATCTAACTGCAGGCCGTGGAGATCTTCTTGCTTTGTTTACCTGCAGAAATTGGTCCTGGCTAACCCACCCTGTCTGTCATCTAGTCCAGGGGTCCCCAACCTGCGGGCCGTGTCCTGCCGGCCACTGGGCCACGGAACAAGCTGGCCAGTGCACACACAGGTGTGCACGCACTCACCCCCACTCACGCTAGTACTGCAAACGGGGCGCCACATGACAAAAATGGGAAACTGCGCGGCGAAAACGGGGCGGTGCTAGTGTCACGCAGGCGCTAGCACCGCCCTGGTTTTGTGTGTGTGTGTGTGTGCACGTGTGTGCATGTGCGCGTGTGTGTGCATATGTGTGTGCATGTATAAAATGCTTCCTCCACCTTTCCTTCCAGTCTGCCAGAAAGGTTGGAGACCTCTGATCTAACCCATCCGTTCACATGAATGGAAACGGTAATGACAGGCACACACGTTCACAAACTGAGTTCATGTACGGGCAGTCCTCGACTTACGGCCAGAGTCGAGCCCAATACTGACGTTGCTGAGGGAAACACTGGTTCCGTGAGTTTCGCCCCCATTTTACGGCTTTTCTTGCTGCCGTTGTTAAGTGAGTCATCACGGGGTTTTAAGTCGGTAGCCCCGGTTGTTAAGTGAACCTGCCTTCCCTTGCTGGCTTTGCTTGCCAGGAGGTCGCAAAAAAGGGGATCACGTGACACACACACACCCGGGGACACTGCAACCGTCGTAAGTACATGCCAGTTGCCGAGCATCTGGATTTGGATCACGTGACCGTGGGGAATGCGGCAAGGGTGAAAAATGGTCCCAAGTCGTTTTTTTCCCATGCCGTCGTAACTTTGAACAGTCACTAACCAAGTCTAGATAGAACTAGCTGTGCTTGAGGATTGTTCACTAATGTCTGAACACGTTCCTCTCATTTTTTTTTTATCCATCACCCATTATTCCTTGCCAGCTGCTGTTCCTATCGAGAGAGAAAACACATCGCCTCAATACATAATGCGAGACGACGAATAAGAGATTAAAACTTTTGCCTTTGGAGAGGAAGGTTACAAATATCTGAATATCAGACGTTAAATTGACAAACCATTGGTAAAATCCCCACGGAAAACTTCCTTCTCAACTAAACATTGTTGTTGTTTTTTCCTCAACAGGGATAAAAAAGAGCCTAAGGCTGTTTTAACCTTCTTTTCGCCATCAATCTGTCCGATTTGTAAATATTCCGCCCCGATCTTTTGAAACGCTCGCCTCCGTTCAGTTCGAAAGGCAGAAAACCTCAAGCAAAGCGACGCTCGAGAGGGTTAAAACTTGGAACGAGCCACAAAAACAGTTCAACGCCTCGCAAACAAAACAGAAATGGCTTAGGAAACTCAAACCAGCCAGTCACCATTGAGCATTAGAAAACCCTAGGAAATTATTGTTCGTTGACATCGTCGTTAAATAACCAACAAAGAAAAATCACCCATCCGCAGAATAAAGACAGAAAGAATTATTTTTTTCGCCCCGCAAGACCCAATATAGACTATTTCCCCCCGCCCCGCTCTTTTTTCTTTCTTTTCTTTCTTTCTTTTTTTAAAGAAAAAGGAAACTTACGTGACTGGCTTTGCAAATTTTATCCATGAACAGACAGACTCTGGGGCCTTATCTCCCATTTAAGTCAAATTGCTGAGACATGCTCCTTCCTCGCAAAAAAACGACTGGGAGCCGGACGTGTCTTGTCTTTTCTTTCCCTCTTGTCTCCCCGCCCAGGTTCAACGTGGGCTCCTTCGCCGCGCTGCCACAACAGGGAGAAGCAGCCCCAAAACTCCAGGCTTTAAATTCCTGCTGTGACCACCTCTGCATAGCAATGAGCCATCCGCCAGCTGCTTTTCTTTCCTTTTTTTTTTTTCTTCCCAATTCTTCGTTTAGGCAAGTTGAACCTCCGGCTCCGGATTCAGACAGTTCCTGCAAAAAGCTTGTTACCTTTTGCGAGCTTCTTGGCGTGTAGCTGCAAGTCCAGGGAAGATTGGAATCGCACGGCAAAGTCTGTTTTGCAGCTTGCGCCAATCGGCTCGCCCCGTTCTTTCCTCCTTTGAGTTGAGTTTACAAGATCTCCCTTTCCTGGCAGAACAGGATTTCTTTCCCCCCACTACACACACACACACACACACACACACACACACACACACAAAACAGGCACCGCACCCGCTCGTTTTCAGCCAGCGAGCTCTGAAATGTTGAAAAGTGGTGTCTTCAACTGTGCTGAACTGGACAGACTTGCATTGAGAATCAAAGAAAAAAAAAAGAAGAATACAGAATATTTCCCAACATGGGACTTATTTTAACAAGGGCTGGAAAAAGGAGAGCAAGATCTTAACTTTTAGGACTAAGCAAAAAAAAAAAATCAACCCAGACAATACGTTGCTCATTAAGCAGTAACGAATTGTAATAATAGAAAATGAATAAAATTACTTTAAAAAGAAAAGTGTGTCTTCAAGAACGTTCTCCAGAGCCAAGCACTGCAGCGACTGTTTCAAGTTGCAGCATCACTAAGACGACCGTCTTTTTTCACACTTAACGACCGCTGCAGCGATCAAAATTGAGATGCTTGTCAACTGCTTCCTATTTATGACCGTGTTGCAGTGTCCCGAGATCGTGTGGTCCCCTTTGGCCACGTTCTGGCCAGCAAAATTGATGGGGTGAAGCCAGGCTCGCTTTTACGACCGTTTTTCTAACTTAACGACCGCAGCAATTTTGCTTAACAGCTGTGGCAAGAAAGGCCGTAAAATGGGGCCACGCTCAACTGAACAAATGTCCCGCTTAGCGACTGACATCGGGAGTTCAATTGTGCTCTTGGTGATCCCACAGCCATCCCCAAAGTTTAAATCTGTGTAAGAAAACCTTTGCAGTCACAAATACTAAATCTTGCTGAGAAAAGCAGAATTTAAGACTCAAAAAACGAGGAATTGGGGAAGCGCAAGGCCGCTCCAAGGCAGAGCATCCAAAAGTGCGTTTGTACTTAATGAACTCTCTATTAATTTGTCAAAATGAACAAACTTATTAACACGCATTTACCGTCTTTGTAGGAAGTCATACAAAACTCACAGTTACCTCGAGATCCTCGAGCGAACGGGTAACGCTGAATCTCTTGGCGCGTCCAAATGATTTTCGAGCCAAAGAAGAAGGATGGAACAGTTGTACCAATCCGAACTCGGGTCCGAATTTTGCCCTCTACATAAGCCACAAAAATAAGACACTGGATTAGGTTTCCAACTTCATTCTTCGTGACCTATTTCCCAGGTACTTCCTCGAAAGCAAATTTTATTAAGCCTCATTTTAAAGCCAATTCCCCACGTACAAAGTAGGATAAGCAGTAAGAGTGTTGGTGCGCCAAAAGCTCCCTATGGAATCTGCCAATTTAGGCATTCCCCTCTCCGGGTAGGGGTGACAGCAGCGCCTCAGGGGTTAAGATGCTGGGCTTGTCGGCTGGAAAGCTGGCAGCCCGGGTTCAAGACCCGAGTGCTGTAGACAGGGTGAGCCCCCGATCCTTGCTCCAGCTCCTGCCAACCCAGCAGTTTGAAAGCACGCACATGCGAGTAGATAAATAAGTAGTGCTTTGGTGGGAAGGTAACAGCGTTCCGTGACATCATGCTAGCCACATGACCGCAGAAATGTCTTTGGACAGTGCTGGCTCAATGGCCTTGAAACGAAGATGTGCAGCACCCCCTAGAGTCAGCAGCGACTAGCGGAGTGGGAAACGCATGGGGCTGCAGCAGTAGCTGCAGGTCTACCCGCTCTCTTGCGATCCCTTTTGCTCCAAACAATGTAGAGGCGGCCACCACCCTCAGCCCCTTCCCAGCGCCACGCTGAACCTTCTCAAGGGATCCAAGCGCGGCCCTTTCGCTGCGTTCCCCCAATACAAGGCAGGTGTCGTCGCCCCAAATTGCCGGATCGCCTGATGGCCCACCCGCCCACCTAGGACCAAGCCATCCATTAGGGGCCGTTCGGGAGCCCGCCTCACTTCCCAGTCCGCTTTCTCCCATTTCTCGACTAGCGGAGTAAAATCCACAGGGACTCCTTTACTTTTACCTCTCTAGGTTGGGACCTAGAGATCATTGTTAAATGAATCTGGCTTCCCCATTGACTTTGCTGGTCAGAAGGCTGTAAAAGGGGATCACATGACCCCCGGGACACTACAATAAAGTTTTTAATTCTATATTCTATTCTTCTGTTCTACTTATTTTGGAAGAATATTAGCTCTAGCACTTGGGAGATACTCAATAAAATAATCATTTACTGGGCTCGTGTTGATCGCAAGAAATCCCTCATTCCAACTTATCCACAGTTACTTGCTGATGCATGAACAACACTAACGAAACTGCACAACCCTGCCTCGAGTTCTTTTTGTTGGGTAATTGCACTGCCCAATCTTTGTTTCCATTTGCAGGTTTTCAAGTTCTTTGTCGAGCAAAATTAGCAGCAGCTGGGATTTGTTTAGTGTCGACACAGTAATGTAATTTTCTTAATTGTAGGGTTTTGTTCTATTCTTAAACAATGGAATCTAAAACGTTCTTATTGTGGGGTGCTCTTGAATTTGAGAGAAAAACATTGTCTGAAAATGGTAAACGCTTTAAATAGCAGCCCTGCTTTCATTCTCTCCAACTCTGAGCACGCAACGGGGGGGGGGGGGGAATCCAGATTTAGGCATGCACATTTGGTATGGAACAAACTGTTCACCCTTTTCTCCTTTCCAGAGCAGCTGCTCCTGCACCCCATAAGGTTGGTAGATCCCCCTGCATTCAGCAAAGACATACGCCTCTCTTCCTGAGCAAAAATCCACTCCTGGACAAGATCACTGCTCGTTTGAGGACTTCCTTCCCTTCCCACTAAACTCCACTGCAAACCAATGCAGCCTTTTCCACTGAGTGGAAACCCTCACCCCTCTAGGGCTATTTAAAAAAAGTTTCCACATTTCCTCACCTAAGCTTACAGTAAACACAAGATACTTAAAATTGTATAAGAATAACATCTTAGCAACAGCAGCAGCAGCGGTATATAAAATCCCCTATTGCAGGAAATAAAGAGAATTAACATTAGTGTTATTGAGCAGTCACTAAATGAACTGTTGCGAGGCGAAGACTACCTGTATTTTATTAACGTACCGCGCTTATCTTTTTTTCTTCTCTGGGTGTTCTGAAACCGTGTCGAGAATCGAAGGGATCTGAAGCCACCTGAAATTCTTTCTCAGCCAGTTCTTTCGTCGGGGACACGATATGAGGCTGGCCAAAGCCGCCGCTGACCTTGTATCTATCTGCAGGGATTTTATTCATAGGAGGCGGGAGCGTCCCACAGTTGACGCTTGACCAGCCGTCGGTGGAATCCGTGTACGACTCTTGGTCACTTAGACATCCGTGTTGCCAATCTTTCAGTACGTGAACAGGCAACCACCTCTGATTGTCCGCGGGGTTCTTCTTACCAGGCGGCGCTGAGCTTTTCGAAGACGTTGCCGCAACGTCGGCATGAGCTGAAGACGCCAGGAATTTACTTAGGTTTTGAGATTTATCGTTCTGGAACACAGGTCCTGGCCCTACGTTTTCTTGTTCGTGGCCAAAATTCCAGTGGGAATTGTGAGCTCTATTTATTGGACTGCCCTGTACATTATTACCAAGCAGGTGTTTGTTGGTGTTGCTTCCTAAATCAACCACTAATACCCTACTTTTTTCTTCTTGATAGAGGTTCCCAATCCCGCTGTCGCTGTTACTGCTCATGCTGTTGTTCTGATGGGCATCTGCTTCTCCGTCGAGGAAGGCCCTGGCCCGCACCCCCTCGATGAAATCCCCCATGTCCCTGTACAGGACAGAGACAAACTGAAGGACCGGGAGAGATGACAAAGGGAACTCAAGGCAGCCGTTGGTGTCGGGATCCGCCGTGCACTCCAATCCGAATCGGCGGGCAATGCCCTGATGAATTTTATGACTGAATAGCTCTGGATCCACCATAAACACGTGGCAGGAGGTCCTCAAGACTGCTTCGTCCTCCGGAGCTAAGCTTGCCTCGTCCACGCTCTGCATGGTGACCAGTCCAAAAAAACGTTTGTCGTCGGGACAGAGTGCGCTGAAGGCCAGCTTCTCAGCTGGATACTTTGCAATCACAACGGACAGATTCGTGCAGAGCTGAATGGAGTCGTGCATGATCTTCATCGCCACTAAGGAATGGATCTTTTGCTCGGCCCGAAGACGGCGCATGCAACCGCGGATGGCCTGCAAGCTGTCGTATTCCAGATTGGAACTCGAAGAAGGGAGTTCGATGGATCCCAGGTAGCCCACAATCATGGCTACGTTTAAAATGCTGGCGTCAATTCCGCAGTACTCCTGGTTTTCCCATCCAGCCTGAAAAACTGAGTCACTGTTCAAGGCTTGTGGCCGTTCCTCATTGTACGGCACGTGGGGTTGATCGTTCCTAGGTGGAGGTTCCGTTTCCATCTTGGCCCCGTCATGAGCGGAAGTTTCTTTTCTTTTTGGTATCTGCCCCTCGCTAGCACAAATATTAGAACTTTCGAAGATCATGTTGAAAATTTCACCTGACTGCATTTCCTCCACCACTTTCTCCGCCCGGTTTATACCGGGGCCTTTCAAGTCAGGCTTGGTCTTTGGCCACCCTTTGCCATCATAAAGACCATCTTCTTCGTCGCTTGAGCAAGCTTCAGCGTGACCGAACCCTTCCGCAATGACCATGTGCAAAACCCCGGAGCATTTGCCTATCAGCTTCACCACATCTTCGTGGGAGGCCCTCTTCACATTGATTTCGTTGATCACAAATATCTTATCTCCGGCCTTGAGCCCCACGTAATCTGCGGGACTTCCTTTTAAAACAGAATTAAGCACGCAGGGAGCATGGCCGGAAAGGGTAAAACCGTATCCCGCTCTTCCTCTAGCAACTTCGACGTTTCTGAGGCTGGAAGCGTGAGCGCGCAGTCGTCGTTTGGCTTTCTCTCCTGGCCTGTACATGCTGGGAATTTGTTGGGGCTGAAAAATCTATCCAGAATTACATTTTCATGCGCTATCAAGTCTGCATCTTCCCTCGTCCTAAAGGAAGAAAAGAAAATATGTTCATAAGCATCATTGCTTAGTATACTAGTCGCTTGTCAAATGCACTGTCAGGGAGAAACCTATGAAATGGCTAGCTTCAGATTTTATAGAATTAACCAATGGAACAGCCTGCCTTCAGAAATCGTGGGTGCTCCATCACTGGAGGTATTTAAGAAGAGACTGGACAGTCACTTGTCTGACATGGTATAGGTTCTCCTGCTTAAGCAGGGGGCTGGACTAGAAGACCTCCAAGGTCCCTTCCTACTCTACTCTACTCTACTCTATATTCTATTCTATTCTATTCTATTCATTATTCTATGCTATCCTTTATTCTAATTCTATTCTATTCTAATTCTGTTCTAGTCTCTATTATTCTATTCTATTCTATTCTATTCTATTCTATTCTATTCTATTCTATTCTATTCTATTCTATTCTACTCTTTCTTTATTCTAGTCCATTCCATTCCATTCCATTCCATTCCATTCCATTCCATTCCATTCCATTCCATTCTATTCTATTCTATTCTATTCTATTCCTATATTGGGCAAGTGTGGTTGGACACACAAGGAATTTGTCTTCGGTGCATAACCTCTCAGTGTACATACAAGCAATAGCGATGAATCATGATCACAATCAACATAAAAAATACATTCATCCTAAATCATAAAATACAACCCATTATACAGTTGATTTTATGTTCTGATTCAGACAGCATGGATTATGTGTCAAATGGATAGATCTCCCTACCTGAATGGTGAAAAAAGCAAGGTTCTACATTTAGGCAAAATTACACAGAAGAACTATACAAGAATGAGCTTAACGTCCCTGATAATCACAATGAGGTGGTCACTGACCTCGAGCCAGACATCCTAGAATGTGAAGTGAAGTGGGCCTTAGAAAAGCTGAGCAACAACAAAGCTAGTGGAGGTGACAGTATTCCAGCTGAGCTATTCAAAATCTTAAAAGACAATGCAGTAAAAGTGCTACACTCAATTTGCCAGCAAATTTGGAAAACTCAACAGTGGCCACAGGATTGGAAAAAATCAGTTTACATTCCAATTCCAAAGAAAGGCAGTGCCAAAGAATGTTCAAACTATCGCACCATTGCACTCATTTCACATGCTAGTAAAGTTATGCTTAAAATCCTACAAGCTAGACTCCAGCAGTATGTGGATCGAGAACTACCAGAAGTACAGGCAGGATTTCGAAGAGGCAGAGGAACTAGAGATCAAATTGCTAACATACGCTGGATCATGGAGAAAGCTAGAGAGTTCCAGAAAAACATCTACTTCTGCTTCATTGACTATGCTAAAGCCTTTGGTTGTGTGGATCACAACAAACTGTGGCAAGTTCTTAAAGAGATGGGCATACCAGACCATCTTATTTGTCTCTTGAGAAACCTATATGGAAGCAACAGTGAGAACTGGACACGGAACCACTGATTGGTTCAAAATTGGGAAAGGAGTCCGGCAAGGCTGTATACTGTCGCCTTGCCTATTCAACTTATATGCAGAGCACATCATGAGAAAGGCAGGGCTAGATGAATCAAAAGTTGGAATTAAGATTGCCGGAAGAAACATCAACAACCTAAGATATGCAGATGATACCACTCTAATGGCAGAAAGTGAAGAGGAACTAAAGAGCCTCTTGTTGCGAGTGAAGAAGGAGAGTGCAAAACTTGGGTTGAAACTAAACATTAAGAAAACCAAGATCATGGCATCTGGCCCTCTCAATGCCTGGCAAATAGATGGGGAAGAAATGGAGGTAGTGACAGATTTTATTTTCCTGGGCTCCAAGATCACTGCAGATAGGGACTGTAGCCAAGAAATTAAAAGACGCTTGCTCCTCGGGAGGAAAGCCATGGCAAATCAAGACAGCACACTAAAAAGCAGAGACATCACCCTGTCAACAAAAGTGCGTATAGTCAAGGCTACGGTCTTCCCAGTTGCAATGTATGGCAGTGAAAGTTGGACCATAAGAAAGGCTGAGCGCCAAAGAATTGAAGCCTTTGAACTCTGGTGCTGGAGAAGACTCCTGCGAGTCCTTTGGACTGCAAGGCGATCAAACCGGTCAGTCCTAGAGGAGATCAACCCTGACTGCTCTTTAGAAGGCCAGATCCTGAAGCTAAAACTCAAATACTTTGGCCACCTAATAAGAAGGAAGGACTCACTGGAGAAGAGCCTCATGCTGGGAAAGATTGAGGGCAAGAGAAGAAGGGAACGACAGAGAATGAGGTGGCTGGATGGAGTCACTGAAGCCGTAGGCGTGAGCTTAAATGGATTCCAGAAGATGGTAGAGGACAGGAAGGCCTGGAGGAACGTTGTCCATAGGGTCGCGATGGGTCGGACACGACTTCGCAACTAACAACAACAACATTTAGGCAAGAAAAACCGAATGCACAGGTATAGTTTGCTGGCTCAGGAATTCTGGGAGTTGAAGTCCACGAGTCATAAAAGAGCCAAGGTTGCCTACCCCTGGTTTAGGAGGTACCTTGCTCAATAGTAGGAACTGCGAGAGGGATCTCGGAGTCTTAGTGGACAATCCCTTAAATAGGAGCCAGCCAGCCCTGTGCTGCAGCTGCTAAAAAAGCCAACACAGTGCTAGGCTGCATTAACAGAGGGATAGAATCGGGATCACGTGAAGCATTAGTACCACTTTACAACGCCTTGGTAAGGCCACACTTGGAATACGGCATCCAGTTTGAGGGGGTTTCCATCTGTTCCTGCCGGGGCCAATTATTACGCCCCCGTTTTTTTCCGGGAGAAGCACGCCGTCATTGTTCCGGGGTTTTCTACACCGGAGGCTTGAAAATGGAAAAGCAGCAGCCAGCTGGTGGAGCTCCGAGCAGCCGAATCGAGAACACCAACGGGCGGCAGTAGGAACCCCAGGAAAAGAGTGCAAGAGGGAAAGGCAGAAGCAGAAAAAGTCGCCTGGCCAGTTTCTCTTTCTTCCTTCTTTCTTTCTTTCTTTCTTTCTTTCTTTCTTTCTTTCTTTCTTTCTTTCTTTCTTTTTCTTTCTTTCTTTCTTTCCTTCTTTCTTTCCTTCCTTCCTTCCTTCCGTTCTCCCTTTTCCTTGCTTCCCTAACCCTCCCTCCCTTTTCTTTTCTCCTTCTTTCCTTCCCTCCCTCTTTCCTTCCCTTCCTTTCTTTTGCTCTGCCTCCCTTTTCTTTCTTTCCTTCCCTTTCTACCCCCTCTCCCTCCCTCCCTTTTTTTCCCTTCTTTCCCTCCGTTTTCTTGTTCTTTTCCTTCCTTCCCTTTCTACCCCTCCCTCCCTCTCCCTCCCTCTTTTTTCCTTCTTTCCCACCCTTCTTTCCCTTTCTTTCCTTCTTTCTTTTGCTCTCTCCCTCCCTTTTCCTTTCTTCGTTCCTTCCCTTGCTACCCCTCCCTCCTTCTCGTCTCCCTCCCTGCCTTCCAGTTCTCTCTTCTCCTTCCTTCCTTCACTCATTTTTCTTTCCTACTTTCTTTCACTCTCTGCCTCTTTTCTTTCGTCCCCTCCCTCCCTCCCTCCGTTCCTTCCACAGAATTTTGCATGCCAGTTGGAGGAATTCTGGAGCTTCAAGCCACTCATTTAGCCTGGAGCAGCGGCAACTCCTAGGCAGGTCAAATAGGGCTGGCAAGACTTGTGAAGGAGCCCAGGCGAGCTCGGGAAACGAGTTCAAGGAAGGCACCACCACACCTGTGAGCCATTATCAAAGGACTTTATTGGGCATTGCCAAAGGAAGGCAGAGATCAAAGGCACTTTACAGCACAGCTATTATTCTAGGGCAGACATGTCAAACACAAGGCCCCGGGGGCCGGATCCGGCCCGCGAAGTGGTTTCATGTGGCCCGCGAAGCCATCCTGGAAACAGTGAGGGAACGGCCCCCACTGCCTTGGCCCTGGCCCAGAGACCCTCCTTCTGCCGGAGACCCTCAGATCTGTCCCACTCCTGCCCAGGCCCCCATAGGCACCCTTGATGCGAACGCTGTAGAGCTGGCCACGCCCACCCAGTAGGCCATACGCACTCTAGCCACGCCCACCCAGTAGGCCACGCCCACCCTGGCCATGCCCACCCGGCCCCCTGAGGGCAACCGCAATGCTGATGCGGCCCTCCATGAAATTGAGTTTGACACCCCTGTTCTAGGGGGAATGGTTAGTTAGTTCTCCGTCCGGATAAGGACCAGTAATAGTTAGGCACGCGCCTTAAGTCTGGAAAATATAAATGCCATTTTTTGCATTTTACAAATGCCCAAAACTTTTTTTAAAAAAAAACATTCCTGCAAGTGTTTAAGGTTAATTCGGATTTCCATCTTGCTAAAACATATATATACACGTTAGGTATATTAGATATGACACAGCGGAGATATTATATTGCAAAGTTTCGGATTGATAGGCAGGTTTACAGAATGCCCTTCGCGAACAAACACAGTTCAAACGTACGCTGCAACATGTGTACCGTGGAAAGGGGGATAATTTGGGGATGGGGGAAGAAAAACCAAACGAACAGGGTCACAGAAGCAAAGCAAAAGGTTTTACCGGCCCCTGAAGCACGACCTGAAACGAAATTTTACTCATCTAGCCTGTTATTTCGCCTACTGCTAAAGGCTCTCAGCCGCTCTGCAATCAAAAGGACCTGCCCAGCCAAGGAGGCTTGAAGCCGGCGGTGTTGCAAGCGAAGAAGTCCAAGAAACCAGGAAAAAAAGTCCTGGGAAACAGTCTATGGAAATAATAATAATAATAATAATAATAATAATAATAATAATAATAATAATAATAATAATAATAATAATAATAATAATAATAATAATAAGAAGAAGAAGAAGAAGAAGAAGTAGTAGTAGTAGTAGTTGGAAGGGACCTTGGAGGTCATCTAGTCCTGCTCAGGCAGGAAACCCTATATCATTTCAGGCAAATGGCTGTCCAGTCTCTTCTTAAAGACTTCCAGTGTTAGAGCATTCACAGCTTCTGGAGGCAGGTTGTTCCACTGGCTAATAGTTCTCACTGTCAGGAAGTTTCTCCTTAGTTCCAGGTTGCTTCTCTCCTTGACTAGTTTCCATCCATTGCTTCTTACTCTGCCTTTCAGGTGCTTTGGAGAATAGCTTGACTCCCTCTTCTTTGGGGCAGCCCCTGAGATACTGGAAAGCCTCAGTCATCCAGGTCATGGTTGTCCCAAAGGTGCTTTTTTTCAAGGAAGCAACTGGACTTATAAACGGATTTTCCAGAAAACATGGCGGACTACAGGAACCCTTTGCGCTTCAGTCTGAGATGCAGACCACACGGACTCGTCCCCAACCGCCTGCGCCCGTCTCCAAGGGACCCGGGGCAGAAAAAACATCCTGCAGCCAAGAAGGCTTCATACCCATTTGCACCACTCAGGTGACCCTGAGGATGGAGGTAAACCTCCAAGGGGCCTCAAGGACTCCTTAAAAAGGATGCAAAGGATCAGCTGTCTAGAAGGAGTATAAATCCTCCTGTTCCCCACCATCCAGCCAGAGCTGAAGAAGCTTCTGGGATGAGAAGCGAAACGTCTTTAAAGAAAGACGTTTCTTTAAAAACAAGAAAGTCCAGTTGCCTCTTGAAAAAGCCCCTTTGGGACCACTGGGGACACAGATAAACCTCCAAGTGGCCTCAACGACTCTCTGAAAGAAGGCAAAGGAACAGCTCTCTGCAAGGAGTATAAATCCTTCCACCCACCCACCCACCATCCAGCCAGAGCTGAAGAAGCTTCTGGGATGAGAAGCAAAAACGTCTTCAAAGAAAAAACAGAAAGTCCAGTTGCCTCTTGAAAAAAAAGCACCTTTGGGAGAAGAATGAAAGGGAAAAAGGAAGATGAGAAGGAAGATGGGGGGGGGGGAAGGAGAAGGATAGAAGAGAGAGACAGAAAGAGAAAGAAAGAAAAATGAGGGGGGGAGAAAAAGGAAGAGGTGAAGGATAAGGGAAAGGGGGAGAAAGAAGAAGAGGAAGAAGTAAGAGGAGGAGGCCTTTTCAAATGGCCTCAAGGACTCTCTAAAAGGATGCAAATGACCAGCTGTCTGCAAGGAGTATAAATCCTCCCATTCCCCCACCATCCAGTCAGAGGTGAAGAAGCTTCTGGGATGAGAAGCGAAACATCTTCAAAGAAAATCAGGAAAGTCCATTTGCCTCTTGAACTCCCCCCCCCGTGGGACAACTGGGGACACAGAAAAACCTCCGTGTGGCCTCAACGACTCTCTAAAAGGAGGCAAACGACCAGCTGTCTGCAAGGAGTATAAATCCTTCCGTTCCTCCACCATCCAGTCAGAAGCTGAAGAAGCTTCTGGGATGAGAAGCGAAACGTCTTTAAAGAAAGAAGTTTCTTTAAAAACAAGAGAGTCCAGTTGCCTCTTGAAAAAGCCCATTTGGGACAACTGGGGACACAGAAAAACCTCCGTGTGGCCTCAACGACTCTCTAAAAGGAGGCAAACGACCAGCTGTCTGCAAGGAGTATAAATCCTTCCGTTCCTCCACCATCCAGTCAGAAGCTGAAGAAGCTTCTGGGATGAGAAGCGAAACGTCTTTAAAGAAAGAAGTTTCTTTAAAAACAAGAGAGTCCAGTTGCCTCTTGAAAAAGCCCATTTGGGACAACTGGGGACACAGAAAAACCTCCGTGTGGCCTCAACGACTCTCTAAAAGGAGGCAAACGACCAGCTGTCTGCAAGGAGTATAAATCCTTCCGTTCCTCCACCATCCAGTCAGAAGCTGAAGAAGCTTCTGGGATGAGAAGCGAAACGTCTTTAAAGAAAGAAGTTTCTTTAAAAACAAGAGAGTCCAGTTGCCTCTTGAAAAAGCCCATTTGGGACAACTGGGGACACAGAAAAACCTCCGTGTGGCCTCAACGACTCTCTAAAAGGAGGCAAACGACCAGCTGTCTGCAAGGAGTATAAATCCTTCCGTTCCTCCACCATCCAGTCAGAAGCTGAGGAAGCTTCTGGGATGAGAAGCGAAACGTCTTCAAAGGAAAAACCAGAAAGTCCAGTTGCCTCTTGAAAAAAGCAGCTTTGGGAAGTCCTGGGAAGCAGGCAGGCAGAAGGGAGGCAAGGCAGCCTTGCAATACACACTTGGCAGCCACAAAATACCAGCACCCAGCAGTGAATAACTTCAGCTGGAGGAGGGGAAGAAGCGCAAACAATGAACTCCTCCAAGCCAGCCCAGAAACTGCGCTCGCCCCCCCCCAAGAGCTGGGGAAGGGTCTTCCCGAACCCCCAAGAAGCCGTGCCGGCCCATCGTCCTGGTGCTGGTGCGACTCGGAAGTTATGGGTTTCCGAGGGGGAAGAGAAAGGAAAAAGAAAGGAGGGGGGAAAAGGGAAGGGGGACAGAGGAGGAAGGGGTAGGAGTGGGGGAGGAAAGGAAGGGAAGGTGAAGCGTAGGAAAGGGAAAGGACAGGAAAAGAAAACATGAAGGAAGGGGTGAGGGAGGACAGGAGAGGGGAAGGAAAGGAAGAAAGGGAAGGGAAGGGAGATGAAAGGAGAAAGGAAGGGAAGGGAAGATAAAAGAAGGAGAAAGGAAAGGAGGAAAGGGAAGGGAGATAAAAGGAAAAGGGAAGGGAAGATAAAAGACGGAGAAAGGAAAGGAAGAAAGGGAAGAGGGAAGAAGGGAAGGGAAGGAAAAGAGAGATTAAAAAGACACAGGGAAAGGAAGATAAGAAAGGAAAAAGGGAAGAGGGAAAAAGGAAAGGAAGAAAGGAAAGGAGATAAAAGAAGGAGAAAGGAAAGGAAGGAAGGGAAGAGGGAAGAAGGAAAGGGAAGGGAAGGAAAAGAGAGATTAAAAAGAGACCGGGAAAGGAAGATAAGAAAGGAAAAAGGGAAGGGAAGAGGGAAAAAGGAAAGGAGATAAAAGAAGGAGAAAGGAAAGGAAGGAAGGGAAGAAGGAAGAAGGAAAGGGAAGGGAAGGGAAAGAGAGATTAAAAAGAGACCGGGAAAGGAAGATAAGAAAGGAAAAAGGGAAGGGAAGAGGGAAAAAGGAAAGGAGATAAAAGAAGGAGAAAGGAAAGGAAGGAAGGGAAGAAGGAAGAAGGAAAGGGAAGGGAAGGGAAAGAGAGATTAAAAAGAGACCGGGAAAGGAAGATAAGAAAGGAAAAAGGGAAGGGAAGAGGGAAAAAGGAAAGGAGATAAAAGAAGGAGAAAGGAAAGGAAGGAAGGGAAGAAGGAAAGGGAAGGGAAGGAAAAGAGAGATTAAAAAGAGACCGGGAAAGGAAGATAAGAAAGGAAAAAGGGAAGGGAAGAGGGAAAAAGGAAAGGAGATAAAAGAAGGAGAAAGGAAAGGAAGGAAGGGAAGAAGGAAGAAGGAAAGGGAAGGGAAGGGAAAGAGAGATTAAAAAGAGACCGGGAAAGGAAGATAAGAAAGGAAAAAGGGAAGGGAAGAGGGAAAAAGGAAAGGAGATAAAAGAAGGAGAAAGGAAAGGAAGGAAGGGAAGAAGGAAGAAGGAAAGGGAAGGGAAGGGAAAGAGAGATTAAAAAGAGACCGGGAAAGGAAGATAAGAAAGGAAAAAGGGAAGGGAAGAGGGAAAAAGGAAAGGAGATAAAAGAAGGAGAAAGGAAAGGAAGGAAGGGAAGAAGGAAGAAGGAAAGGGAAGGGAAGGGAAAGAGAGATTAAAAAGAGACCGGGAAAGGAAGATAAGAAAGGAAAAAGGGAAGGGAAGAGGGAAAAAGGAAAGGAGATAAAAGAAGGAGAAAGGAAAGGAAGGAAGGGAAGAGGGAAGAAGGAAAGGGAAGGGAAGGAAAAGAGAGATTAAAAAGAGACCGGGAAAGGAAGATAAGAAAGGAAAAAGGGAAGGGAAGAGGGAAAAAGGAAAGGAAAGGAAAGGAAAGGGGAGATAAAAAGAGAAAGGAGGGGAAAGGAAAGGAGGAAAGAGGGAAAGGAAGATGAAAAGGAGGAGGGAGGGGAGGGACGGAGAAGGGAAGAGAAAGGGAAAGGAAGAGAGCCAAGGGAAGGGCCAGATGCCCTCGCGGAGCCCCCCCCCCGGCCGTGAGGGACCGGCGCTCCTTCCCCGCCCCCCCCCGGGACCCCCGTCGCCCCTTCCCGCCGCCTCCCCCCCGCCCGGCTCCGATCTCCGCCAGCCCGGCGCTCCCCTCTCCCGGGACCGCTTCCCGCGGGAGCCCGAGGAGGGTCCCCGCTCGCCCGCCCGCCCGCCGCCCCGCTCACCTCCGCCGCCGCCGTTGCCCGCGTTGGGCCCCGTTGCCAGGGCGACGCGCGCCGCCGCTGTCAATCAGCCGTCCGGCCCGGCCCTCCCGCCCGCCGGCGTGGCAGCGTCCTGCGCGGACTACGGCTCCCAGCCTGCAGCGCGCGCGGGGGCTGGGAACGCCCCCCTCACGCAGGCCCCGCCCCGCCCTCCTCCTCCTCCTCCTCCTCCTCCTCTGGCCCCGCCCCCCCAGCAGCTGTCGGCAGCCATGCCCGAAGATGACGGACCCCGCCGCCGCCGCGGTGGTGCTGGAGGGGCAGCTGAAGTGGCGGGAGGGGAAGAAGGTGCCCGGGAGGGGGAGGGGAGGAAGGGGGGGGGGGTGGGGAGGGGACGCCCGGGGACGCCTCTCAACCCCCCCTCTGTCTTTTTCTCTTTCCCCCCCCCGCCCTCCCCCCCAGTGGAAGAGCCGGTGGCTGGTCCTGCGCAAGCCGTCTCCGGTGGCCGGTGAGTTTCCCTCCCCCAGTTTGCCCCCCTGGGATCTCCTGGTGGCCTCCCGTCCCCGCGCCCCCTCCGCTGGGGGTCGGCTGCACCTGCCCCGGCCTTGCGGGGGGGGGGCATCACCAGGAGGAGGAGGGGGGGGGCTCCGAAAGGTCGTAGGGGAAGGGGCTGCGCTAGAGCCAACCCTCCCCCGTCGGCTTTCCTGGTGGCCTCCTTTCCCCGCGCCTCTCCGCTCTGCGGTTGCTCGCCCTCCCCCCCCCCGCCCCCAAAGTCAGGTCCCAGGTGGCATCGCACTGGGGAGGGGGCAGGGGCTGCTCCAGTTGGGCGAGGGTCCGGCTTTGGCAGCCCCTCGGATGGCACGGGGGACACACACACACCCCCGCAGTCCCTGACCGGTGGGGGGGGGGCATCGCCAGGAGAAGGGGCCCCGGGAGAGCTCGTGGGGGCTGCGCCAGAGCTGCCCTCCCCTATCGCCCCCCTGGTCTTTCCTGGTGGCCTCCTGTCCCCGTGCCCCCGCTGCTGCCCGCTTGCTTATCCACCACACACACACACACACACACACACACCAAAGTGGCATTGCGCTGGGGGCAGCAGCTACACCTATCGGGCTTTCGCCTGCCACCTTTCCTGGGAGCAGAAGGGTGGGCGAGGGTCTGGCTCTGGCAGCCCCTCGGATGGCGGGGAGGCATCCCCGCAGCGCCTGCTCCTGGGAGGACAGCATCGCCAGGAGGAGGGGGCCCCTAAAAGTTCACGGGGGTCTTCTCTAGAGCCCCCCCCTTGGCTGACCTGGATGGGCAGGGACCTGCAAAGGGTGGGATTCTGCCAGACTGTCCCAAAGGGGGGGCGTGCAAGCCCTGGGGCCTCCCCAGGGCCACTGTACTGAATTGTCATTAATACAGTTAGTCCTCGACTTACTACAGCTCACTTAGTAACCGTTCAAAGTTACAAGGGCGCTGTCCGAAAGCAGTAGTTTTTTTCACACTTGGCGACCGTTGGCAGCATCTCTGCAGTCATGTCGTCAAAATTCAAGACGCTTGGCAACTGACTCGGGTTCACGACGGTTGCGGTGTCCTTGGGGTGTCAGGCGATCCCTTTTACCAGCTCCTGACCGGCAACCTCAAGGGGGGGAGAGCCCGATTCACGTAACAACCGGGTTACTTACTGTGGCAATTCACTTAACGACGCTGGCAAGAAAGGTCGTAAAATGGGGCGAGGCTCGTTTCACAAATCCTTCCCTCGGCGCCATAAGTTTGGGACTGAATTGTGGCTGCAAGTTGAGGAACACCTGTAGGACGAAGCAAGGATACTATGGATGCTTATTTTAATTGGGAGGATTCGTTAAATGCCGTCTTATTTCTGTGCTAATGGATAGGTTGTGCTTTAATTCCCAAAGCAATCTGAATCCTGAAAGCCTAAATCGATCAACCGTGCGATAGGGCAACATATGTCTCAAAGATGCTTGTCATTGTTTAAAGGAGTGTTGTTGGAACTGTGTGTGTCTAGTTTAATGACGAGAAGGAGTAGGAGGGGGACAGGATAGCAGTCTTCCAGTATCTCAGGGGCTGCCCCAAAGAAGAGGGAGTCAAGCTATTCTCCAAAGCGCCTGAAGGCAGGACAAGAAGCGACGGATGGGAACTAACCAAGGAGAGAAGCAACCTGGAATTAAGGATGAATTTCCTGACACTTGGAACAATTAACCAGTGGAACAACCTGCCTCCAGAAGCTGTGAATGCTCCAAGACTGGAAGTTTTTAAGAAGAGGCTGGACCACCATTGGTCTGAAATGGTATAGGGCAGGGGTCCCCAACCCCCGGTCCGTGGGCTAGTACCGGGCCACGGCATGCCAGCAACCGGTCTGCACAAAAAAGCAAAGCTCCATCCGAGAGATGCAGGCAGCACACACAACTACGCACTCTCTAGGGAACTGGTCCCTGTTGCCCAAAAGATTGGGGACCTCTGGTATAGGGTCTCCTGCCTGAGCAGCGGGTTGGACTAGAAGACCTCCAAGGTCCCTTCCCACCTGCAGCGTTGGAGCACCCACAACTTCTGGAGGCAGGTTGTTCCACTGATTAATTGTCCTCGCCGTTAGGAAGTTTCTCCTTAGTTCCAGGTTGCTTCTCTCTTTGCTGAGTTCCCATCCGTTGCTTCTTGTCCTGCCTTCCGGCGCTTTGGAGATTAGCTTGACCCCCCCCCCCACTCTTCTTGGGGGCAGCCCCTCGGATATTCCGTTAATAGAGTTGGAAGGGACCTTGGAGGTCTTCTAGTCCAACCCCCTCTGCTCAGGCAGGAAACCCTATGCCAGGGGTAGGCAACCTCGGCTCTTTTATGACTCGTGGACTTCAACTCCCAGAATTCCTGAGTCAGCATAGCTGACTCAGGAATTCTGGGAGTTGAAGTCCACGAGTCATAAAAGAGCCGAGGTTGCCTACCCCGGCCCTATGCCCTTCCAGACAAAGGGTGCAACCAAGAAAAGCGAGGCTACGCGTTTTAATGCATATCCATAACGCACCTTTTGTAGATCTGTAATGCGAAAGTGTGGCTAACTTGGGGGTGTCGGGGGGTCGGGGCAGGAGGGGAAACAGACTGGGAGGGGCCCCCAAAGGATTGGGCATCAGGAGAGTGTGGGGAGACCAGGGCAGGCAGGAATTCAGTGCTGCTGCCCCCCCCCTCCCCCGGATGATCTGAATAGCTGTGAGTTCGGGTTCTGCATCTCCTCGGGGTGGGGGCGGGGAGGACCCAGAGTTGTGTTTGAGGGCCATCCTCCCTCCCTCCCTCTCTTCCTCCCTCCCTCTCTCAGACTGTTTGCTCCTGCTGGTGTACAAGGAGAGGGCTGACCGCCTGCGAGGGCTGAAGGAGCGGAGCAGCGTGACCCTGGAGGACATTTGCGGCTTGGAACCCGGGCTTTGCTACGAGGGGCTGACCCACAGCCTGGCCATCATCTGCCTCACCCAGGTGGTCATGCTGGGCTTTGAGAGCAAGGAGACCATGCACGTCTGGGATCTGCACGTCCGCTACTGTTTAGGGGAAGGTAAGGCCCGTTGTTTTTTTTTTGGCTGGAAGACATTCGCATCTTAAGGTTCTAGCCAGCTTTGAGGAGCCATTTTGAACGAGATTGCCGGGAACTCAGCAGCCCCCACCCCACCCCCCAGGGCAAGGGGGCTCTCAGATCCCTGTTCTCCCTCTACCGCAGCTGCAAACCCAGTTGAGCCCCCCCCTGAATCCCACGTCGTTAAGGGAGCCGTCGGTTCAGTGGGTTTTGTCCCGTTTTGCGACCTTTCTTGCCAGCGTTGCTAAGGGAATCGTGGTGACAGGGCCGTGAAGGGAATCCGACTTGCCCCTTGGCTTGGCTTGTCACGGAGGTCAAAAAAGAGGAATCACGTGACCCCGGGGCACAGCGACGGTCGTAGCTACGAGTCAGTTGCCAAGCTTCTCAATTGATCATGTGACCACAGGGCTGCTGCAACAGTCCTAAGGATGAGTCAGTGGCCACGCGTCTGAATTTTGATCGCGTGACCACGGGGATGCCACAATGGTGGTGTGAAAAAGGATCATCAGTCACATTTTTCAGTGCTGTTGTGAATTTAGAATAGAATAGAATATTAGAATTAGAATTAGAATTAGAATAAAGAATAGAATAGAATAATGAATAGAATAGAATAATGAATAGAATAGAATAGAATAATGAATAGAATAGAATATAGACTAGAACAAAATTAGAATTAGAATAGAATAGAATTAGAATAAAGAATAGAATAATGAATAGAATAGAATAGAATAGAATAGAATAGAATAGAATATAGACTAGAATGGAATTAGACTAGAATAGAATTAGAATAAAGTATAGAATAGAATAGGACGCGGTGGCTCAGTGGGTTAGGACGCTGAGCTTGTCTATCAGATGGTCGGCAGTTTGGCGGGTAGAATCCCGCGTGCCGCGTAACAGAGTGAGCGCCTGTTACTCGTCCCAGCTTCTGCCAACCTAGCAGTTCGAAAGCACGTAAAAATGCAAGTAGAAAAATAGGGACCACTCCGGTGGGAAGGTAACAGCGTTCCGTGCGCCTTTGGCGTCTAGTCATGCCGGCCACATGACCACAGAGACGTCCTCGGACAAGCGCTGGCTCTTCGGCTTTGAAATGGAGATGAGCACCGGCCCCTAGAGCCGGAAATGACTAGCACGCATGTGCGGGGGAACCTTTACCTTTACCTTTAGAATAGAATAGAATATAGACTAGAACAGAATTAGAATAGAATAAAATTAGAATAAAGAGAATAGAATTAGAATAAAGAGAATAGAATAATGTAGAATAGAATAGAATAGAATAGAATAGAATAGAATAGAATAGAATAGAATAGAATAGAATAGAATAGAATAGAGGAATGAAGAATGGAATGGAACAGAATAGAAAATGGAATGGAATACAACTTCATTGTCACTTTAATGTACACTAATCAGCATACATTAAAATGAAATTTTGTTGCATTCAGCTCTCAAAAAACAATAACATTCTGCATATACCCACCCTCCTTGGCTTGACTTGCTTAAAGAAAAATAAACGATGTTCTCTTTCATAAATTCATTGGCCCTCTTATTTTTTGATGCTTAAAGGATGCACTATTGAGAGAACTTTAAAAACAATATTTATCCCATGACCTACCCCAAGTCTTTATGTTTTGCATTCCCTCTGTTAAGCATCTTCAAATTCTGCATTCCAAATGATTCCTCAGGCAAATTTGAATTATTATCTTGTATGAATATATATATAGTGATAGTCCTCCCTGGGTATCGTCAGAGTGATGCTGGCAGATGCAAAGATCTTAGCTGATCCAAAGGCAGCATGTAGACTAAAGATATTTAGATGAAAAACTGAATTCCTTGGGGTTTGTAAACCCGCCCCCCCCCCGTCCCAACAGTCCACAGGTTTCACGTTGTGGTAGCGCCTGGAACCAAGTTGGAAAGTGGCCCAGCGACTCTTCACTTCTGCAACGACATGCTAGTCCTGGTGAGAGATGTCCCACCAGTTATTATGGGTCATTGGAAGCTTTCGGACCTCCGCCGCTATGGGGCCGTTCCTAACGGATTTGTTTTTGAAGGCGGAACACGATGCGGCTACTGTGAGTATTCACCATGCCAAGATATACATATACATGTACACATCTGTAATTATTTTAAAAAATTTGGGTCCCAGGTATATTCGTTTTAAAAACTGCTAAACTCGCTGATCTCTGGGAGAGCGAGGGGTGGGTAGACTTACGACGTGTTCAGTAACTAGATTGTTAACATCTAAGGGGTTATAAGAACTTTGATAACATCAGCAGTGGTTTGATGAAAACTTAATATTCAATAAAGTCTTGTCTTGTCCCGGAGCTCAGCAGTTTTAGCAGTTTTATAAAGCAAAGAAATATCGGAGTAGGATTCACATCTTAACACAGAAGATTCTCAAAGTGAATATAATGATAAAAGCAGAAACTTTTCTTTTGGCTTTAATGGGAAAAAGACTTGGAGGTTAAAATGGGGAACTTTGATGCTATATACGTTGAGGGCAAGAAAATAATGCACAAAAATGGAAGGATGCTTTTGATTCCTACAACGGACGAACAGTTGCAAAAGCTGATGGATTTTTGCAGAGATGGCTAAATTGGCTACTTTGGTCAAAGAAAAAAAAACCCAATTACTTTTCTTTCTCCTTGGAAACCACTTCTGGACTTCGTGCTCGAGGTGGGAAAAAAAATGAAATTTGATTTTGGGTTTTCCCGATTGGATAGATCTGTTGTTATAGAAATGGCTAGTTTATACTGTTAAGCAAAAGTTGAGATTTGTATGTGGTTATCTTATTCTACTGCACCCAAGAGAGTCGGAAGTCTCAAATGGTATAGGGTTTCCTGCCTTAGCAGGGGGTTGGACTAGATGACCTCCAAGGTCCCTTCCAACTTATTATTATTATTATTATTAAGTCAATGCCTTTCCCCCCCCTTCTTTTCTACATTTTCCCCTTCTCTTTCCCCTCCCCTATTTTCCCCCCCTCTTATTTGCTTTTGTGTTTTTGTATTTTACATCGTAAACTAATTAAAAAGGGTCACAGTTTGGAAAAAAAAGAAATAAAAAATTGCTGAACGCGTAGCAGCGTCAACGTTTTTGCTCTTTTTCAGGGGCCGGCGTCTTTTTCCTCTCGTGCACGGAAGGAGAAAAGATCAGCTTTTTCTTTGACTGCATTGTTCACGGCATCTCTCCAACCAAAGGCTTCCGGCGGGTGCTAGCAGGTTAAGATGGGGAAATCCCCCACACACACACACAGGAATGGGGTGACGAGCAGAGCTGATGCTTCTGTCCCTGCTCCGTTCTAAATAACTAAATCCCGACGTTTAGGTATTTAGAGAGAGGAAAACACAATCCTAAGGGATAAAAACGCACAGTTCCTAACCCAACTCAACTGTATAAGGCAGAGTTTCCCAAACTTTCCAGCTTTGTGGACCGGGGGGGGAAGGGGATGGTCCCCCGCGAGTGGGTGGTGTGCGTGCGTGCACAGCGAGTGGCGGACACACGCACCCAGGGCTCTCGCAAGTGAGGATGTGCATCTATGCTCGCCTGCTGCTTCCGGGACCCATTTTTTTTTAAATCTCATTTTATAAATGTTTTATTAATGTTCTATTTTCACAAACAAGTGGTCAATAGACAACATGATGACTGTGTCCAATAGTGATTCTGCGGTACATATAATCTTCTTCCAACTAAGTCCAATGTTACACCCACCAGTACATTTCTCTCTTCTTCTGGTAATAACCATTTTTTCTGCACTCAGCAAACACAATTCCTGTTATGGTTAGTAAACATACAATTGCACATCCACGTTCGTCACATTTTTCCAATAATATCGATAAGGTCAGTTTAAAATACCTTTCCTAGCCAAGACATATCTTAACTCCCATTTGCACTCAGTTTCCACTTATTTAATCCATATCCTATTTTTGCTTTTTTTCAATTTTAATTTCCCATCCATGTTCAAAGTATCCCAATCATTTATCATTTCAAAACAAGTTACATTTGGGCAACTAAAAGCATCCCTTATTCAAAGTTCTTCACCTATTCTTACTTCCCTTTTCATACCAAGATATAATATAATATACTATCTAGTTATAATAATACTTCTATTTCTAACCGTCTATTCTTAACCGTGTTCAACCCTCTAATTAATAATATAGCATCCCCTCTGATAGGTCAAAGCTTCCGTTTCCTTCAGTCTTACTCTAGCTTTCTTTCTTTGCCAACTAACTTTCCAAGTCAGTGCATTTGGATCATCAAATAATTCTTCCTCTATTTTTGTGTATATTATTTGGAACAAGAGAAATAATTTGGTTAAAGTGTTTTTGGGAGAGCTAGCCCATTAATATTCATTAAACCACCTCCCTCCTCCGGTTTTGAAAGGCTCATGGACCACTAGTGGGCCGCGGCCCAGGGATTGGGGACCCCTGGTGTAAATGCTCAAAGTCACCCGACTTTCTTTTGTGATGCACTGTTAACTTCATTCAGCATACTTGGGCTTGGTCTCCTGGCCATCCTGGGATCAGCCAGAGCTGGGCTGGACCTGCCAGGCTGTCCTTCAACTGTTTGTTAGAATTATTCTCAGCCTGTCTCACAGGTCTCTCTTTCTTCTCAAAGACCCCAGTGCGAGTCCCGCCTGTGTGGAAGAAAGGGTGGCCTACGAGGCTTCGAAGTTGGAGAAGCGCCTCAGCCTGCTGTCCCACGGCAGCGGACACGGCAGCGGAGGTAACATATCACCCGGCCCTTCCTTCTCCATCCCAGGAGTTTGCTTTGCAGCTGAGCCACAGAACTGAAGCGCCTTGCCACTCTGGATCCTTCAGGGCCCAGAGGAGAATAAGGCTGTGCTTTAGATGCCAGGCTGGCCTTGTGATTGCCGCCTTTTTGCACAGCCGGTGCCAGGTTCCGGCTCTGCAAAGAAGATTCTTTGGCCAGCTTCATAAAAGGCAGTTGCTGAGACAGGGGGATTGGGGAGCAGGCAGAAGTGAACACAGGACAAAGCTGTCTGCAAGACTAGCCAGAGCAACAGCAGAGATATCGTATTTCCCCAAAATTAAGGGCAGGTCTTATGTTAGTTTTGGCTCCAAAAGATGCATTAGGGCGTATTTTCAACCGCATGTCATTATTATTATTTTTTTCACGTACACCAATCTACGTTTATTCAAATAAATAATGTCAATAATATCGTTTATATTCAATTATATATCAATATTATTATTTTATAATTCAATACGTCCGCCGTGTGCAGTGACGGACATACTAAATGCGTCCATCTGGTTGACTGGAGCTTATTTTGGGGGTAGGGCTTATATTACAAGCATCCTGGGGGGGGGAAAAATCATGCACGCTAGGACTTTTTTTCCAGTTAGGTCTTATTTCAGGGGAAATATGGTAGCAGAGTCCGGTCACTCCCCCCATGCCTAGCTAGTCTTTAAAACACCACCGGACTTCTGCTTATTCTCTGGCAAGGATTGGAAGGCGCTTGGACCGGGCACTGAGTAGAAGTGGAAAAAGGAAGCCAGGTCTAAAATATGAGTAGCGAGTCATGGGTCTTCCTGCCATATTTTCCTTCTGGGACAGATTTGCATTGCAGGTGACTTAATCTGCTTGTCCCAGTCCTGCCAGATGCTGTCATGACCCCATCAGATCCCGGTTCGGAGGAGGAGGAAGAGTTGGGGTCCAACGGGGGTGGCCTGTTTCCCCTGGAATGTTTGGAGAAGCCAGGAGCCAAGGAGGATGCTGTCCTCGGCCCCTTCGGCATTGGGGGAGGGGGTTGACTGGGCAGGGAGCTGCCTGTCCTCACAGACATGGGGGTAAGATGGCTGTGGAGAAGGAGTGGGGATGAAGGGCACCTTCTGATGAGGAACAGCTGCCTCCCCCGCTCGATCCAAGGGCACGGAGAGTAGAGCGGAGGCAAGCTCAAAGGTCTGCAAGGCAGCTGGTGAGGAGGCCGCCTTGCCCCTCCTCTCACAAGAAATGCTTGGCTTGGGTTGACTTAAGCAGAGTTTGTCTTTATCGGGAATAATTGTTTGCCACGGCATGCACTCCCCCCGGCCTTGGAACAACTCAGCCTTGACTCGTGCTTCTGCCTTGTGGACTTTGATTCTGGACCTTGCCCCGTAAACCTGCCCCTTGTCTTTGGACTTCCTCTCTGCCTTTGTGGATTGTTTTTGTAGCTTGCTGGCTTTTGTTTGTGGGACTGTGGGAAGTTGGCGATGGAGCCTTACCGGCCGTTGTAGGGCTGTTGTGGAATTTAACAGAGCGATAAAGGACTGTCCAAGCCTGCCTCTGCCTACGCGACCCAGGTCACAATAGATGCTGCCCCGCCTGGCCAGGATTACCGGGATCCCTCTCTACTCCCACACCTCTTCCTTTCTTTAATCCTGTGTCCCTTCTTCTGTCCATCAGGGGATGACCGGAGCTTGTCCAGTGCCTCCTCGGACACCAGCCACTCCGACGCCAGCCTTGGCAGCAGGTTGACCCTTTGGCCTGAGCAGTCCTCCGCCGGCACTTCCCAGGAGTCTCGTGGACCAGCTGCGGCCGCCGCCACAGAGAAGCTGCAGTCCGAAGGAACCCAGGGGCCCAGCAAACCACCCCCCACCCTCCTGCACTGCAGGCAGCTCCAAGAAATTGGCCGCCAGAGCTCATCCGACAGCGGGATAGCAACCGGCAGTCACTCCTCGTATTCAGGAAGCTTCTCTTCCTACACGGGGAGCCTGGACATTTGCCCTGGGGATGAGTTTGGCTCTCTGCTGAACCTCTCGCTCAGCTTCCCTTCCGACCGGAATGTTTGCAGCTGCCTGCCAGGAGAGCCGGGGAGGAGTCCTGGCCCGGAGTACCAGGCTCCCAGCTGGCTACGGCACACCTACGATACGCCCCGGAGTTTGCTCGCGACCCCTACAGCAGGGGTTCTCGCCTCTGCTACGGAGGCCGGCCTGTCCAAGGCCCAGACCTCCAAAGGGGACACGAAACAGCCAGCCTCGCCTCTGGAGAGAGAAGCCGCTTCCAGGCCAAGCCAGGAAAAGGACTTGCAGGGCGTCTTCCCACCGGGAAGCGCCAAAGGCCCCTTCCCGGAGACACAGCTCAGGCAGCTGGTGCAGGGCCAGGAGCGTGGACGACCCGAGGCTGTTCCGTGCGGGGCCGTCTCCAGCCGTTCTTGCGAACTGTGCAGCTCCCCTTCCGAGACGAAGCCGGCTCTCTTCCCATCTTGCCCGGTCTGTGGTGGGATACAGGTAAAACGTGGCTAGCCGCTCACCTTGCTTTGCATCTGTGTTGCCGTTGGTTGTGTATTTGGATCCAAAACTTTCTCGCTTTCTTACACGACCACCACGGGTGATAAAATGACTCGTCTTGTTATCCAGGTTTCCAACATCCCTTCAAACTACCTTCGTACCGCTTTAGACAACTGGACTTTCTTGTTTTTCACTGAAGACGTATTGCTTCTCATCCAAGAAGCTTCTTCAGCTCTGACTGGATGGTGAAGGGCGGAAGGATTTATATTCCTTGTGGACCGCTGGTCGTTTGCTTTCTTTTAGAGAGCCGCTGAAGCCACTTGGAGGTTTATCTGTGTCCTCGGAGTCCAAGTGGCCTCAACGACCCTTGGTGGAGCAGTGGGCTAATGCCTCCTTAAGTAACACCAGCTGCCTGCAATTAGTGCAGGTTCGCATCCCACCAGGCTCAAGGTTGACTCAGCCTTCCATCCTTCCGAGGTAGGTAAAATGAGGACCCAGATTGTTGGGGGCAATAAGCTGACTTTGTAATAATGCCGCTTGGGGTTGTGTCTGAAAGCCCTAATAAGCAGGCATATAAATAGAATGAAGGCTACTGCTAAGCTTGTAAGCCACCCTGAGTCTTCGGAGAAGGGCGGGATATAAATGGAATTAAAATAAATAAAATAAAATAAAAATAAAAGGAGGCAAATAACCAGCGGTCTGCAAGAAATATAAATCCTTCCATTCCCCAGCATCCAGTCAGAGCTGAGGAAGCTTCTGGGATGAGAAGCGAAACGTCTTCAAAGGAAAAACAAGAAAGCCCAGTTGCGTCCTGAAAAAGAATCTCTGGGATACGCTTTAGACAATTTTTTCTGGAGTCGTACGCCAAGGGTGCATCCTTTGATAAAAATTCTCTTTAGGATTCTAACGTAAAGTAAATTGATAGAAGGTAATATTTGTAGCTCGGGTTTAAACTGTGGACTCCCGGGTGCTCCGCGAGCTGAGTTGTTTCCTTGCAGACATTTCACAATCCCACTAGGTAATATCCATGCTAGAAGGGCGTGGGGTTCACTGTCTGTTTACATGCAAGCGGCTAGCTCTGTCAGCATCGGAGGCGGTGTGTTTTGGTGGCTCCTGGATTAAGCTCTGGTTTGCTGGAAAAGGAAATTGGCCGTATCGTTGCTCACAGTCCCTCATATCCTCATGGCCAAGTCTTGTCTGGACTGCTGCAATGTGCTCTACAGGGTGGTGCCCTTGAAGAACATTTGGAAGCTTACAACTGGTGCAGAATGAGGCTGCACAGGTGTTAAAGAATGTCAGATACTGGACATCTGTAACACCCCTGAGCTGGCTTGTGTTGGTTGCCAGTGTGTTTCCAGTTGCAATTCCAGGTGCTGGTTTATCACCTTTAAAGCCTTCCTGGCTATTTTATTTTCTTTTTGTCCTTTTTGATGCGTTTCTATAGAGATCAATAGAAGATCAATAGAAGGCAGTTAGTTTTAGGGCTACTCGTTTTTCAAGAAGCGTATTTTAATGCAGCCTATTCTCTCTATGTGTGCGTTTGTGTGTTTTTAAAGGAAACTTCAATTTTATCATCTCAAATGTTTGCAGCTAATCTAGGTAAGAACCATGGATGGATCTGAATTTCCCGCGTCATTCGTGCCCGAAGGAAAAATGTTCCCCATTCTAGTTCTGGGTGCTCACCCCCTCCCGACGTACCCAGTTAAGTGATTGTCATTTAAAAGTCCATTTTTCACCCTTGCGAGGTAGCTTGCTCAAGAGCGCTACTTACCTTTATGGCAAGGTTGCACAAAGGAGATTTCGTAGTTTCACTACAAAGGGGGCCAAGAGAAAATATCTGCCGTGAACGTGGCGTGGGTGTCAGGAGGGGTCTCCAGCCAGTTAATGTTCAGATTCAGTCAGTCGCCATGACCTCGCCCCGAATTTAAGGGACTACGAGGTCATAAAAAGAAAGAAGAAAAAAAAACACCAAGGCAATTTTGTAGTTTCTGTCTCAGGGCAAGAAGACAAAATACCGACTGCAAACTCTGCATAGGCGTCGGGAAGGGCATCCAGGCGGTAAACGCTCAGCTCCAGTCAGTTGCCCAAATCCCACCCCGATTTAAGGGATTGGATGATCGTTAAAAGAAAAAAAAACACACAAAGAAAATTTTGCTCACACACACACACACACACACACCCTTTACAGCCCAAGCCTCATGCCCCACCTTCCTTCCGCTCAGCTGCTACTTATCGGACCATTGTCTGGTCTGCCAGGCTTCTTCCTGCTCCCATGGTCATCCCCACAGATTTCGCCTCTTGTTTGTTTCTGCAGAACTGCCGCTTTCCGAGCAACCGCACGGCGAGACGGCAACGTACGTGAATATCCCTACAAGTCCCACCGCAAAGAAGCAACTCCATTACATGGAGGTGGAGCTTCAGGAGCCCAGCGCAGGGATTCGAGGTAAGAATCTCTGAAAATAACCCAGCAGGAAAGATCGTAAACCGGGGGGGGGAGGGCTTTCAAACATGGCAACTTTAAGATCTGTGGACCTCAACTCCCAGAATTCCTCAGCGAGCCCTGGCTGGCTGAGGAATTCTGGGAGTTGAAGTCCACACGTCTTAAAGTTGCCAAGTTTGAAGACCCCCGGCGTAAACGTTTCATAATGTTCTGAGACTTTAGCAATATAAAGCTTCTTTCCCTGCCCCTCCCCACCCTGAATCTAGCTAAAATAGCCACAGTTGCAGGTGGTCCTTGACTTGCGACCACTCTTGAGCCCCAAAGTTGACATTGCTAAGTGAGAAATCGGCCGAGTCTTGCCCCGTTTTGCGACTTGTCTCGCCCCGTTTGCTAAGGGAATGGCCGCCGTTGTTAAATTAGCAAGGCGGTTGCGAAGCGAACCTGGTTTCCCCATGGGCTTTCCTTGTCTGAAGGTCGCAAAAGGGATCACGTGACTCTGGGACACGGCGACCATCGTCAATACGAGTCGGTTGTGCCAAGCATCTGGATTTTGGTCGCACAACATCGGGGATGCTGCAACCGTCACCGGTGTGAAAAAATAATCCAGAGACCCTTTTTTTCAGCGCCGTTGTAACTTCAAACGGTCATCCAGTGACTGGTTGTAAGTCAAGGATGGCCTGTACTAGATAAGAGTCCAAATTAGCCCTCCAGCACACAGTGAGGGGGAAAATAAGGACCTTTGTGATTACAGACCCTCAATTTCTGTAAGTTTTACTCCCGCACTTTGGGAGGAGAAAAGAATGGAGACGCTCTTTGTTGGTCCTTGTGCAAAGCCAGATTGCCACTCTGCAGTTATGGGGTCCACTGCAATGCTTTTACCTTCCCCCCCCCAGGCAACGAAACCACAAAATACGCCCAGATTGATATCACCGCTACAGAGACGGCCCATAAAGTGGGCACCCAGCACGCTCACTTCCGACAGGAGCGTTTGCAGGAACTGGAGCAGCAGCAGAAGAAAGACGGCCCGCCCAGTTCTTCCTAAGGGGGCAGAAATTCACCCCACCCCACCACGCCCACCTGGGGCCTACCCATGCTCACTCTCTTAAAACACGGCCCCGGCGCTCGGATCAGGACCAGATTCATTCCAGTGGACTCATACTTCCAGCAGGAAAACCGGCAGCACTGCCTGACGTGTGCCCAAAGCCGCCCATGGTCAACATAAGGCACGCAAGGCGTTTAGCTCCCGAAAACTGTTCAATCGAGGCATTTCAAGGACTCTGAGAAAAGGAAATTGAACGAAATAGGCAAGAAACGCAGGTCCGTACAGCGTACGTATTGATCAGATTGCTTTTGTTCAGAACCAAGATGGCTTTTGGGGTTATCTTTTTATTTTTCATTTTTATTTTTTTTCCCCACAAAAAAGCCGAAGGACACATCTGCATGATTATGACCGGGCTGTGGGACAAAAACTGAGCAGCATTAAACAAACCAGTGTTTTATTTTGCGTTCTTTGGTTTAGGAGTTATCGCCGACTTCTGGCTGGGTTGCATTGGTGTCCTCCCGCTTGTAAGAGTAGGGGGTCTGCAAACTCGGTAAGACTTTAAAGACCTGGGGACTTCAACTCCAGGCCGGCTGTAGGAATTCTGAGAGTTGAAGTTCCCCAGTCTTAAAAGTTGCCAAGTTCGGAGACCCCTGTGGTAGAGTAACTGTTTTGTTCCAGAGGACATATGGGAAGCGGATGGTTTTTTTTGTGGATACTGCATTCCCGGGAAACGCATCTCCCATGCAGATCAGGAAGTGATGGGGGGGGGGCGATTTTTCTCTCTCCTTTTGCTTGGATCAAAGGCTGCTCTAGTGGAGGAAAAGAACACCCTTGCATTCCCAGCCGAAGCAACCGGTCTTTATTATTTATTATTTATCTGTATTATGAAACAAGTGAAGTAGCTTTAGCTATTCCTACAGGCTTCCCCAGTGTCCACGATGACGGCTGCAATTATTTCTATTTTATAGCTACAAGCATTGATCTGCAAGTCCACCGCAGCTAGTAGTAGTATGGATGCCTCATTGCAAAGCCCCAGAAAGCTCCTCGGGTGGTCTTTCATTGACCTTCCCCCACACACACCTTGCCATCAGCCACCTTCTGCTCTTTTCCCCTAGGATGTTGCCTCACCTGGTCCCATCCACCTGGACAGCCCTTTGGCCTCTCGCAGGTGGCCACCCCCACCCCGCACATTTAGGGCTGACTGCAAGGTACAAACAGTGGGCATAACGGCGCCAGCTCAAGTGCCCTTTCTTTTCCATGCACGTAAAAAACAGATGGAGCCAATATCACTTCAGACTTATAGACCGCTTCGCGGTGCCTGACAGCCCTCTCTAAGCGGTTTACAGAGTCAGCATCCTCCCCCCAACAATCTGGGTCTTCATTTTGCCCACTTCGGAAGGATGGAAGGCTGAGTCAACCTTGAGCCAGTCAGGATCGAACTCCAGACTGTGGGCAGAGTCAGCCTTCACTACTGCATTTTTATGGCCTGCAGCATCAGTGATCCAAGGGGTGTCCTTTGAGGCAGCTGCTGTGAGTGCCTTAGAGGATGTAGCTGCTTTAATACTCTCAGAAGTAGCATTTGTCTTTCAGCAGTGAGTTTGGGGGAAAGCGCTTCCTTCGTTGTATGCGTCCCGGACAGTTGGCCTGCCTAGATATTCCTCTCTTGTTGACTTCCACTTTTTTTCTAACTAGCAATAGCACTTAAGACTTATAGACCGCTTCATGGGGCTTTACAGCCCTCTCTGAGCGGTTTACAACAATCTGGTTCCTTGTTTTATCCGCCTCAGAAGGACGGAAGGCTGAGTCAACCGTGAGCCGGTCAGGATCGAACTTCCTGGCTGTGGGCAGAGTCAGCCTGCAATACCGCATTCTAACCACTGCACCACCAAGGCTCTTCTCCTGGTTGAAGGAGCCCTCGAAATGGAGGCAGGATATGGTCAGGGGACTGAAGGGTGAAAAGACGGGTTCCTCCCGTCTTGCAGCAGGTAATTGGGGTGGCTCAAGACTGCAGCTAATTTGGGGCATCAAGCCAAACACTTTAGGGCAGGGGGTCCCCTATCCCCGGTCTATGGACTGGCCCCGGGCTGCGGCATGGCAGAAACTGGGCCACTCTAGGCCAACAAGTGAGCCCTATCGTTGGGATGCAGGCAGCATGCAAAACCACCCCTCCCTCCCTCCCTCCCTCCCTCCCTCCCTCTCTTCTTCTTCTTCTTCTTCTTCTTCTTCTTCTTCTTCTTCTTCTTCTTCTTCTTCTTCTTCTTCTTCTTCTTCTTCTCCTTCTCCTCCTCCTCCTCCCCTTCTTCTTCTTCTTCTTCTTCTTCTTCTTCTTCTTCTTCTTCTTCTTCTTCTTCTTCTTCTTCTTCTTCTTCTTCTTCTTCTTCTTCTTCTTCTTCTTCTTCTTCTTCTTCTTCTTCTTCTCCTCCTCCTCCTCCTCCTCCTCCTCCTCCTCCCCACTACTCTCTTCAACACTGATGATGTTACTAGTTGGATAATGAAAGGTCTGTAAGAAAACAACCAAGCTCAGAGAGCAGCAAGGACACCACAGTCGTCTTCTCCTTCTCCTTCTCCTTCTTCTTCTTCCTTCTCTTCCTCCTCCTCCCCCCCCCCATTTTAGTGGGAGGAGGAACAAGTAAAGAGCAGAAGCTGCTCTTGTTATCTGACCAGGGAGTGACGCTCTGCAGGAACCTGTTAAAAATACAGCATTTACAACAAAAATAATGCAGATCGATACCTTTTATTTCATTTAGCTGCTTTGGCTGGGTTTTTGAAAAATCGCATGCGTGATCATCTCATTTTTATTTATTTTTTAACCTGTTCCATTTTCTGGCTTTTTTTGTGTGCACAATCTCATTTCCTCCACAACAAAGGCCTGGTTTCCTTTGGACCCAAGAGAGCCCCCATCAACGGGTGGTTTGGTCCATGTTCTGCCCCTATAGAAACGGGACTTCCCTGTTTTACTTCCTCGTGTACCGTAGTTCTGACTCTAGTCCGTCATTTGAGAAACAGTCTCCTGTTTTTACCAAATAGCGCGAAGAACGGTCTGTGCAGAATTATTGTGCCTCTTGAAACACGGGCTTGAATTTTTATCTCCCAAGTGTCCTTCAGATGCTGAAATAAAAATGTAAAATCATGATGGTCCTGCGTTCAGCGACACTGGTGTCTTTCCTTGTGCTATTTCTACCGGGTCATGTGGGGAAGCGAGTGAGCAAATCATACAACAGGAAGGCACAACGCGCCAAGAACGTCAAAACATCTGCAGACCCAAAAGAGTTTCCCACTGCAGCCACGCCAGAGCCCGGGAACCGGTCAAGAGAAGGTGCTCAGTGGATGTGAAGTTCCCCAAATTTTTAATTTTCGGGCCAAACCTTTTCCTTGGCCCCACGGGCAGGGGAGGGGCACACAACTCTTGCTGAGCAATCGGCCTCGTAAGGATTGCTCCAATGCGGCAAGGCTGGCTACTTCAGAACGACAAACAGCTGGCATCAAATGCCCTTGTGCATTAGAGCCAGTTCCATCCCCCATTATTCCCAGCCCTCCCCCAGCTGGGTCCCCCTTCCCTCTAAGCCAGGCGGGGGCCACACGAGCTCCAACCTGACAGACTCTTGAGTCGGGTCTACGACAATTCGCCACGGGACACCTCGTTGCGGGACAAGAGTTACGCTATTATGGAAGAAACGGTGGAATAGGGTCATTAAAGAAGGGACGCCAAAACGAAATGGAAATGATAAAAATTAAAATACATTTTTAAAGTATTTCAAATAATTGAGTTCGCCATGGCAAACTCGGCGTGGCAAGTTGGTTGCGGTGAGTTGTCCCATTCTGCTCTGGGTCTTTAGAAGACCTCTTTGTTCTTGCTCGTCCTGAAAACAATCCTGGAGGCCACCAGTCCACCTTCTCAATCCCATGCTCCCCTACCCCGGGGGTGGGATTCAAATACCTGAACAACCGGTTCTCTGCGTGGACACCACTTCCGGAAGTCTGTTCTGGGCCTCGGAGGCCTCCCCGGCTCAGGACGGACTTCCGGAAGTGGCATCCATGCACTTCCAGTGGGCCATTCTGGGCCTGGAAAGCCTCCCCCAGGGCTCCAAGGCTCAGAATGGACTTCCGGAAGTGGCATCCACATCCTTTTGGCAGGCCGTTCTGGGCCTGGAAAGCTTCCCCCAGGCCTCCGAGGCTCAGAACGGACTTCCGGAAGTGGTGTCCATGCACTTCCGGTGGGCCGTTCTGGGCCAGGGAGGCCTCCCCCGGGCCTCTGAAGCTCAGAACGGACTTCCGGAAGCGGCATCCACACACTCCCAGCAGTCTGTTCCGGGCGTTGCGAAAAAGAGCTAGGGCTTCAGCCGGTTCTCCAAAGCCAACAAAAAAGTAGCTGCCGGCTCTAGCGAACTGGTGCAAACCGAATCCCACCCCTGCCCTACCCCTAGTGTTGTCATTGGAGGTTTCAAGAGCAGCCCCCCCCCCGGGCAAAAAAGGCTTCTCCACAGCTGCAGGGAAGCAGGAACAAATCAGGCAGTTCAGCCAACAACAAAGGAAGGTCGAGATTGCAGAGGAGACAGGAAAGAGCGGCCTGTTATTTTAGGGAAGGGGAAGTTGAATTTTCCCCTCTTTCGCCATTCCCAGCCGTACTCGAGAGGAGTCTCAAGTAACAGGAGTGGAAACTTTTTTTAATGAGTTGCAGGGTTGAATGACAAGTGACCTTTGAGTACGAGATGGGTTTTTATTTCAGGACAGGCTTAGTGCCATTCCCTTCTCTTGGGCTCACTCAGTTCGTGTCACCCTCCCGTAGATTTATGAAAAAGCCCCCCCCCCCCGCAATGCTTGGAGTAGCACAGCCAAGTTGGGCGATGCAGCAGCAGCGACTGGGAGATGAAGATGGCTTAAAATCCAGGGGCCTCCAGAATGGAATGGAATGGAATGGAATGGAATGGAATGGAATGGAATGGAATGGAATGGAATAGAATAGAATAGAATAGAATAGAATAGAATAGAATAGAATAGAATAGAATAGAATAGAATAGAATAGAATAGAATAGAATAGAATAGAATATGGAAATTAGAATATAATAGGATAGGATAGGATAGGATAGGATAGGATAGGATAGGATAGGATAGGATAGGATAGGATAGGATAGGATAGGGTAGGGTAGGGTAAGACAGGACAGGACAGGACAAGATAAAATAGAATATGGAAATTTAGAATAGAATAGAATAGAATAGAATAGAATAGAATAGAATAGAATAGAATAGAATAGAATAGAATAGAATAGAATAGAATAGAATAGAATAGAATAGAATAGAATAGAATAGAATAGAATAGAATAGAATAGAATAAATAGAATAGAATAGAATTTGGAAAAATTAGAATAGAATAGATAAATGAATAGAAATAAATAGAAATGAATAGAATAGAATAGAATAGAATAGAATAGAATAGAATAGAATAGAATAGAATAGAATAGAATAGAATAGAATAGAATATGGAAATTAGGATAGGATAGGATAGGACAGGATAGGATAGAATAGAATATGGAAATTAGAGTAGAGTAGAATAGAATTAGAATAGAATAGAATAGAATAGAATAGAATAGAATAGAATAGAATAGAATAGAATAGAATAGAATAGAATAGAATAGAGAAATGAAAACTAGAATAGAATAGAATAGAGAAATGAATAGAATATAATGGAGAAATGAAGAATTTAGAATAGAATAGAATAGAATAGAATAGAATAGAATAGAATAGAATAGAATAGAATAGAATATGGAAATTAGGATAGGATAGGATAGGACAGGATAGGATAGAATAGAATATGGAAATTAGAGTAGAGTAGAATAGAATTAGAATAGAATAGAATAGAATAGAATAGAATAGAATAGAATAGAATAGAATAGAATAGAATAGAATAGAATAGAATAGAATAGAGAAATGAAAACTAGAATAGAATAGAATAGAATAGAGAAATGAAGAATAGAATAAAATAGAGAAATGAATAGAATAGAATAGAGAAATGAATAGAATAGAATAGAGAAATGAAGAATTTAGAATAGAATAGAATAGAATGGAATGGAATGGAATGGAATGGAATGGAATGGAATGGAATGGAGTGGAAGAGAATATAGAATAGAATGGAATAGACTTAGAACAGAACAGAACAGAATATATGGAAGGGAAGAGAAGGGAATAGAAAAATGAAGGAATGGAATGGAATGGAACAGTACGGAACAGAATTAGAATCCAAAGGGATGCTGCAACGGTCACTTTTTCCAGTGCTGTTGTAACTTTGAATGGACACTAAACGAACTGTTGTAAGTTGAGGACTAGCTGTGGATCATGATGGTTTCCCAGGTGGGTCCAAAACAGGTGGCATTTTCAGACTGACCTCTTGTGCATAAACACACACACACACACACAAACACACATATCACCTGCTCTACTCCCCAGGTAAGGAGACTTCTTGTGAGTGGCAAACTCGAACATCTCCAGGCTGCTCTTTTTAATGGAATTGCTCTGAGATTGTCTGCTTTTTAAAAGGTGCGTTGTGACGCTTGCAGTCTGGAGCACATAAGCATTACCTGACAGGTGATCAATAGCTCAACCGTTAACAGCGAAAAGATTCCAGGAAAAGAGAGCTCCAGGCCTGTGAGCAGCAAGCAGCCAAAAAAGCCAATACAATCCTGGGTTGTAGAAACAGAGGCATAGAATCAAGACCACGCGAAGTATTAGTACCGCTTTATAAAACCCTAGTGAGACCCACACCTGGAATACTGCAGCCAATTTTGATCACTATACCTCAAAGAAGATGTTGAGACCTTGGGAAAAATTCAGAGAAGAGCAACTAAGATGATCCAAGGCCTGGAGACTAAAACCTACGAAGAATGGCTGCAGGACCTGGGTTTGGCTAGTCCAGGGGTAGGCAACCTCGGCTCTTTTATGACTCATGGACTTCAACTCCCAGAATTCCTGAGCCAGCCATGCTGAGGGGAAAGGGAGAGGTTTCCAAGCTGAGCCATGCTGGCTCAGGAGTTCTGGGAGTTGAAGTCCACGAGTCATAAAAGAGCCAATTTTGAAGACCCTTAGGGGAACATATGAAAGCATAATTAATGTTAATTAATGTAGACTTTATTAGTTTAGAGCAGGGGTAGGCAACCTCGGCTCTTTTATGACTCGTGGACTTCAACTCCCAGAATTCCTGAGCCAGCCATGCTGAGGGGAAAGGAATTCTGGGAGTTGAAGTCCATGAGTCATAAAAGAGCCGAGGTTGCCTACCCCTGGGCTAGTCTAAAGAAAAGAAGAAATAGGGGAGACATGATAGCAACGTTCCGGTATTTGAGGGGCTTCCACAAGGAAGAGGAGGGGGGTCACGTTATTTTCCAAAGCACCAGAGGGCAGGACAAGAAACAATGGTCAGAAACTGACCAAAGAGAGAAGCAATCTGGAATTAAGGAAAAACTTACTGACTACGAGGACAATTAACCAGTGGAACAGCTTGCCTCCAGAAGTTGTGGATGCTACATCACTGGAGAGGCTGGACCGTCACTTCTCTGAGATGGTATAAGTTCTCCTGCTTGAGCAGGGGGCTGGACTAGAAGACCTCCAAGGTCCCTCCCAGCTCTATTCTGATTCTGATTCGGGTGCTTTGGAAAATAGTTTGACCCCACCCCCCACCCCTCGTCTTTTGTAGGAGCCCCTCAAACACTGGAACAGGGCTGGAGAGGTTAAACTCCCAAGTCCTGAGAATTCAGCCGCAGGGCTGCCCCTCTCTAGCTGAGGGGTCTCCCGTGTCCCCACTGCAGCACGGCTGGCGCTGGACCACAACTCTGGCTTACTGAGATTCTGCGTGGTGCACAAAGGCACCCTGGGGTAGCCCGAAAGAACCAGGAGCACCGTAGCTTTGCTGTTTACTCCGAGATGTCCTTTTAATTAGGGCGAAAGGGGCGAACTGATTCCAGTCAGATGGCTCGGAAGCTCAGCCTTGGCGTCTCCTCACTTTAGAATTATTTGAGCATTTCTGACAAGGTCAAGCAGTGGGGGGGGGAAGGTTAAGCAAATGGACGCTTTGTGAAGAAAGTGGATCAGGAGATAACGCTTCTTAATTGCCGGGCCGTTCTTCCTGCAATCTCAGGAAAGGATGTAATTGAGGGAAGCAGCTAATTCGGAAGGAATGCCAGGTGGTGTGGCGGGGAGGGGGGGGAAGGACCCCCAAAGGTTTCCTTTGCTGCTTCGGCTGGAGTTCTCTCCTGGGTTTGTTCAGACGACGAGGTTGGCGAGAATCTCTTTGCTCAACCGCAGAACTTCCCTTAGGAGCGTGGGAAAACTCCCCCCCCCTTCTGGTCCTTTGCCCCCCCCCGCCAGCCAAAGCTCAAAGAAGTGTTTCCTGAGACCCCTGCCCGGTTGCTGCGAGGCCGGAATGGGGCAACTCTTCACGGCCAGCTCACTGCGGGACAATTAAATAATTCCACTTAATTATTTAAAATAATAATTCTTTAAATTTGGTCATTCGCATTTCATTTCCCCCCACCTCTTCTTTTGCATCCTTTCTTTAATGATTCTAGTCCACTCTTTCTTTGATATTAGTGCAACTCTTGTCCCGTGGCGAGTTGACTGCGGCGAGTGGGTCATGGCGAGTTTGGCTGTGACGAGTTAACCATGGCGAGTTGGCTGTGACAAGTTAACCATGACAAGTTGGCTGTGATGATTAACCATGGTGAGTTTGGCTGTGATGAGTTAACCATGGTGAGTTTGGCTGTGACGAGTTAACCATGGCGAGTTGGCTGTGATGAGTTAACCATGATGAGTTGGCTGTGACAACTTAACCATGGCGAATTTGGCTGTGATGAGTTAACCATGGCGAGTTTGGCTGTGACGAGTTAACCATGGCAAGTTTGGCTGTGATGAGTTAACCAGGGCGAGTTGGCTGTGGTTAGTTGACAGCAGCAAGCTGGCTTTGACAAGTTGGCCATGGCAAATTGTCCTAGACCCCTCTGAGGCCCACCAGCTCTGTGGCCCTGTTGTGGCTTGTGTATCCTTCTGAGGTGGTATCCACTCAACAATCACTGTGCCTGAGGTGTTACTGTGGCAGGACAGGGCTGGGTACGAATCCATGGGGAGTTGCAGAGGAGGCTCGAAGCGCTGAGGCCTTCTGGAAAAAAGGGCATGTCAACCAACCTTTCATCCCAATTACTGTAGCGCCCAGGGGTCCCACTCAATTCAGGGACATTTTTTGGGTTATTTTTGCCCCAAAACCTTCTGGGCATCTTTTTGATCACGTGAACGCAGGCACTGCAATTATCCTAACGTAAAATTCACTTGCCAAGCATCTGAATTTTGATCACACGACCCTGGGGATGCTGCAACGGTGGTAAAGGCTGAAAAAATGGTCGTAAGTCACTTTTTTCCCCCCAGTGCCTTTGTAACTTTGAATGGTTTCTAAACGAACTTTTGCAAGTCAAGGACTATCGGGACTTGGCAAAAGGTCAAGAGGCCATTTCCGTGGGGGTTAACCCTCCAGGCCAGGCACCTCATATCTTCAAGGGCCGATGCACGATCTTGGAGTAGAATTCCCAGGAATTTGTGCCGATTTGCAAGGCAAGTGAAGTGGAACATCATGAAATGGGTGACTGGAGAAGTCTTATCCATGAATGGAAGCCATCAATGTCACTTAATTTTGGCTCCCTGTCAACAGGACCCATTGACGTGCATATTGCTACTCTCTAATCAAAAGGATCTAAAAGGATTCTGTATCAACAGGCATCAGGTTAAGCAATAAATCAGTCTGCATCGTTTCCAGCTATTGTAATGAACCCTGTGATGCCACGAAGCGCATGTATAAAACCTAATATATGTGTGTGTGTGTGTGTGTGTGTGTGTATTTAATATATATATATATTTGGATTAAATAACCTTTATAGTCTTTTTTTTTAACTGAGGGCACAACGGCACACATTAAAAATGAAATTTAGTTGCTGGCTTGCAAAGTGCACACATGCATAACACACATTTAAAATGTACTGTTTACAACATGGTCTGTGGTCTTCCCAGTTGCAATGTATGGCAGTGAAAGTTGGACCATAAAAAAGGCTGAGCGCCAAAGAATTGAGGCCTTTGAACTCTGCTGCTGGAGAAGACTCCTGCGAGTCCCTTGGACTGCAAGGCGATCAAACCGGTCAGTCCTAGAGGAGATCAACCCTGACTGCTCTTTAGAAGGCCAGATCCTGAAGCTAAAACTCAAATCCTTTGGCCACCTAATGAGAAGGAAGGACTCACTGGAGAAGAGCCTAATGCTGGGAAAGGTGGAGGGCAAGAGAAGAAGGGGACGACAGAGAATGAGGTGGCTGGATGGAGTCACTGAAGCAGTAGGTGTGAGCCTAAAGGGACTCCAGAAGATGGTAGAGGACAGGAAGGCCTGGAGGAACGTTGTCCATAGGGTCGCGATGGGTCGGACACGACTTCGCAACTAACAACAACATATACAACCTATATCTAGACCTACACCCATACATATAAGTAACATATAAATATTAATTACTGTCCATCTAGAATACATAACAGGAAGCTTGAGAATTAACAAGGTTAACACTGTATGGCACAAAATTGTGACTGAATCTGGATTTTCTGCTTCAGATACCACGGAGCCCCCCCACACACACTCCCAGAAGGTCACAAGGAAAGGTAGCTGAAGCAAGACACGTCGTTTCATTCATTCTGAAGTGTACGTATACATGTACATCTTGATAAGGATTGGGGGAAAAAATCTGTCAAACATAACACAGAACAAGATGTAGATGTATTAAGAACCGGCTACTAACACATGCGATAAAGCAAAGAAATATCGGAGTACGGTATATCAGATTCATGTCTTAACACGGAAGATTCTCAAAGGGGATAAAAAGATAAAACCAGAAACTTTTCTTTGGGCTTTAATGGAAAAAAGACCTGGGGAAAACAAATTAGGAACTTCGTTGATGGCAGCAAGATTATTTTATGTGCAAAAAAATGGAAGGGCTGCAGAAGTCAACGGGAGTTAGCAGAGATGGCTAAACTGATTGCTTTGATTAAATAAAAAAACCCCCACCCCCACAATTATTTTGTTTCTACTTGGAAACCGCTTCTGGACTTTGTGCTTAAGGCGGGGGCAAAAAATGAAACTTTGATTTTGGGGTTTTACCAATTAGATAGGTTTGTTGTCATAGAAATGGCTAGTTTATAAAGATATAAAGGTAAAGGTTCCCCTGCACATGCGTGCTAGTCGTTTCCGACTCTAGGGGCCGGTGCTCATCTCCGTTTCAAAGCCGAAGAGCCAGCGCTTGTCTGAGGACGTCTCCGTGGTCATGTGGCCGGCATGACTAGACGCCAAAGGCGCACGGAACGCTGTTACCTTCCCACCGTAGTGGTCCCTGTTTTTCTACTTGCATTTTTACGTGCTTTCGAACTGCTAGGTTGGCAGAAGCTGGGACGAGTAACAGACGCTCACTCTGTTACATGGCACTTGGGATTCGACCCACCAAACTGCCGACCTTCTGATCGACAAGCTCAGCGTCCTAACCCACTGAGCCACCGCGTCCCTTTGGCTAGTTTATATGACTATGCAAAAATAAAAAAAATGAGGCTTGATGCTATTATCTTATTCTACCACACCAAAGGGAGTTGAAAGTCAGTGCCTATTCTTTCCTTTCCCCCTTTTACCCCACACTTTCCCCTTCCCTTCTCCCCCCCCACCTGACTTTTCCACTATTTTCGTTTGTATGTTTTATATGTTATATCGGATAAACTAATAAATGATACTAACCTTCTCCTCTAGGTGGCACTATTGTACACACATAAACTGCACGCTGATTTTTGTGTTCCTTTCCACTTTTAATCTGAGCCAATTTAATTAGATGTATTTTTTTTCTCCCCAAATGAAAAAAGCAGGCTTGCAAAAGATTCCCCGAGAGGCACAAAATAAAGAATGTCACAAATTCTTATTTTAGGTTTTCATTTGTTATTTTACTTAAACTGCTTTCTGCTCAGTGGAGGAGCAGAAAATAATTTGCTTCACATACGGATTATAATTGTGTAGCTTTCATCCTATTGTTTTATTCTCTCCTGAAGCAAAACAAACAAACAAAAAAAGATCGCTCTTTTTTTTTAGGAAAGTGTTCCACACAACTCACGGTTATCAACGATTAATTTGTAACGTTTTATTTTTTCAGGCTAATCTTTGCAAATATTTATTGGCGGTCTTTCATCCTTATTCTTCGATCACTCGGTTGCATCACACGATTATTAATCTTGCAACAGTTCTAATGCTATGTAACGGTTACTACAAATATTAGGGCTAGAGAAATATTTACAAAATTGAAAGTAGCCAGAGCAAGTACCTGCTCTAAATTTAACCAGTGAATTTTGCGTATATATATATATATATATATATATATATATATATATATATATATATATATATATATATATATATATATATATATATTTCATTCCTGCTTTGGCCTGTCTCAAGGCTTATCCACAGGATATAGTCAACTATGACAGCTCATTATTTGTGCAAATTATTCAAATTGCTAATAAAGAATTTTGGGAGGCTGAGATGATCATTTTGAACTCTTTATGTTATCATCAGTCAGTCATACCCTTTATCTGAGATTCGAACCTGGGCTGATTATATATTAGGCAGTTGTTTTAACTTCCTGAGCCACAGGTTCTTTCTCTCTTTTTATTAGCTAGGAGGCAGTTGTTTTTCTTTCTCGGTTGTACAGTATATCTTCCTTTTTATATTTTTTCCCCACAGGGTCCCAGCAGGTGAGAACAAGCAGGTGAGGAAAAAATCCGCTGCGGGTTTGATCAATAGATGGTTTCTGGGATAGCAGAACGGGACTACTTAAAAGATCTGAAGGGATATGAAGCATTTTGATTTTCTTCGCCCAGTTTCCTCGTCTGCCCCGCTAAAAACGTTCATTTCCGCCTCTGCTTTTTTTTTAAGGGCGGTGCTACTTATACTGCCCCGATCTGAATTTTTGTCCTGGTTTGATTTTTAACTAAATTATAATTTGCCCTGAGCCCAATGCGGCCTCCCCACCCCCCACCCCACCACCCCTGGATTTGCTTAAACTCTTCCGTGTTTCCTTTGGGTAAAAAAACCTTTCTTGCCCATTGAAGGGAAAAAAAACACGCAACTGAAACAAACCGGAAGTGTTTTGTCACCAGCCAGACAGCCACGTTTCTTGGAAGATGCCTTTATTTTGTGGCTTGGTGTTCCTGCCTTTTCACCTTGGAAAGAAAATTCGTTCCGAGCCAGATGTTAGTTCGGACGCTTGGGTCTGAAACCGGAAGGAAGGAAGGAAGGAAGGAAGGAAGGAAGGAAGGAAGGAAGGAAGGAAGGAAGGAAAAAAGAAAGGGAGAGAGAGAGAGAGAGGGAGGAAGGGAGGAAGGGGGAGAGAGGAAGGGGAAAGAGTGAGTGAGAGAGAGAGAGAGAGAGGAAGGAAGGAAGGAAGGAAGGAAGGAAGGAAGGAAGGAAAAAAGAAAGGGAGAGAGAGGGAGGAAGGGAGGAAGGGGGAGAGAGGAAGGGGAAAGAGAGAGAGAGAGAGAGAGAGAGAGAGAGAGAGAGGAGAGAGAGGAAGGAAGGAAGGAAGGAAGGAAGGAAGGAAGGAAGGAAGGAAGGAAGGAAGGAAGGAAAAGGGAGAGAGAGAGAGAGGGAGGAAGGGAGGAAGGGGGAGAGAGGAAGGGGAAGAGAGAGAGAGAGAGAGAGAGAGAGAGAGAGAGAGAGAGAGAGAGAGAGAGAGAGAGAAAGAAAGAAAGAAAGAAAGAAAGAAAGAAAGAAAGAAAGAAAAAACACCAAAAACCAATTAAAAGAAATTGGAAACCTCTCTCTCTCTCTCTCTCTCTCTCTCTCTCTCTCTCTCTCTCTCTCTCTCTCTCTCTCTCTCTGTGTGTGTGTGTGTGTGTGTGTTTCTCTTCTGGATTCTAGACACTGTTTTCTTTGCATCACAAGATCCTCACCGTTATCCTTCCATCCTTTTGGGATCATCCCGGTTTTTCTTTTTTTAGGAAAATTAAAAGGCTGGCCGAGGAAGGCTTCCCCCTTTTCAAGAAGAGCCGCTAGGCGCCCAAGCACATCAGAATTTATTTCTATTTTACACATTTATCCTGATTTTCTTCTCGGCCGTCACAAGACCTTGCGGGTACCCACATCCATCTGCGCTTGGAGGGGAAAAAAAATAAAGTCGGGAGCCTCGTGGCATCTTTTTCGACCTGACCAGATTTATTATTAAAAGCCTTTTTGAGGGATCCGAATCTCCTGTCGAGATGGGCTTGGTGGCGGGGGTGGATGGGTGGGAGGGGCGGGGAGGGAGACCCACACGGATTACCAAGCCCTTTCCAATTAACGATTGGAAGGGGATTAAAACAACAACAACAACAACACCCGGTTGTGTTGTTTGGTGAGACCTGAAGCCTTTTGAGCTACCGGAGCACAGCAACATCGAAGTCCGGGGCTTTTGAGAGAGAGAGACAAATAATTTCAGGCGAAAGTCTCAGCAAACTTGTCAACCAATACCCCCCCGACCCCCACCCCAAAAAAGGTGCAGAGAAGAGCAACTAAGACGATTAAAGGCCTGGGGACTAAAACATAGAAAGAAGGAGAAGGATTTGGGATTTGGGAAGGGCCAGTCTAGAGAAAAGAAGGACCAGTGTGTGTGTGTGTGTGTGTGTGTGTGTGTGTGTGTGTGTGTGTGTGTGACATGATAGCAGCAATTCCTGTGTTTGAGGGGCTGCCACAAAGAGGAGAGGGGGGGGGGTCAACTTATTTTCCAAAGCCCCGGAAGACAAGACAAGAAACGACGGAGGGGAAGTAGCCAAGGCAAGAAGCAACCTGGAATTAAGGAGCTCCATCCTGAATTGTACACTCACTATGCTGCCTTTAGAAACTAGCAGAGGCTGCAGAAATACAGTTCTAACCACATTTTCCTTCAACTGCCAAGCTGGTGCCAAGCATCTAAAAATCAACCAGTCAATCAATCAATCAATCAATCAATCAGAATCAATCAATCAGACTAGAGCCAGGAAGGGACCTTGGAGGTCTTCTAGTCCAACGAGCAGGAAACCCATTTCAACCAATCCCTCCATCCCTCCACGCATCCGAATGGATCTGGAAGGGACCTTGGAGGTCTTCTAGTCCAACCCCTTGTCAGCTGACTCAGGAATTCTGGGAGTTGAAGTCCATGAGTCATAAAAGAGCCGAGGTTGCCTACCCCTGGTCTAGAGAAAAGGGGTGACTGAATAGCAGTATTCCAGGATTTGAGGGGCTGCCACAAATAGGAGGCGGGGGAGGTTGTCGACCTACTCACCAAAGCCCCCCCCCCCAAACAATCCTGGCCAACATAAGCATTGACTCGCATCCTGACTGTCTTCAATGGAGGCTGAGTGTTCTTCAACTGATTTGTAACAGAGATCAAAAGCTACGCCTTGGTGGAGCAGTGGGCTGATGCCTCCTTAAGTAACACCAGCTGCCTGCAATTAGTGCAGGTTCGAGTCCCACCAGGCTCAAGGTTGACTCAGCCTTCCATCCTTCCGAGGTAGGTAAAAGGAGGACCCAGATTGTTGGGGGCAATTAAGCTGACTTTGTAATAATGCCGCTTGGGGTGTGTGTGAAAGCCCTAACAAGCAGGCATATACATAGAATGAAGGCTACTGCTAAGCTTGTAAGCCGCCCTGAGTCTTCGGAGAAGGGCGGGATATAAATGGAATAAAAATAAATAAATAAAAAAATAAATGTAGACCCAAAGATGTGAAGGCATAATAATTGACTTCAGGCTTCCTATACAAGATGGGACGTTTTCAAAACGATCTGGAAAGACCTGTGAAGGTTAATTACATCTGCTTACATAGACCATAGAAGTCTTACAAGAGATTAATTAAAGCACAACAGCTTCGATCCAGAATAGGACCAGAGCCGTTTCAGAACATAGGAGAAGAAACCCAGCGTTTTGACAAAAGGCTTGGTCAAAGGAAGTACTGTGGATGCCTGAAGGCACTCGTCGAGAAACTGAGAAGAAGAAGGACCGGGGGTGGGGTGGGGTGGGGTGGGGCAGGGGGCACGATAGCAGTTTGAGGGGCTGCCACAAAAAAAGGTCAACTTATTTTTCCAAAGCACCAGGTGGCAAGACAAGAAGCAACGGATGGCAACGAATCCAGGAGAGAAGCAACCTAAAACTAAGGAGGAATTTCCTAACAGGGAGGACAATTTATTTATTTATTTTATTTATTTTAATTCCATTTATATCCCGCCCTTCTCCGAAGACTCAGGGCGGCTTACAAGCTTAGCAGTAGCCTTCATTCTATGTATATGCCTGCTTATTAGGGTTTTCACACACACCCCCAAGCGGCATTATTACAAAGTCAGCTTAATTGCCCCCAACAATCTGGGTCCTCATTTTACCTACCTCGGAAGGATGGAAGGCTGAGTCAACCTTGAGCCTGGTGGGACTCGAACCTATATAAAGATATAAAGACAGAAAGACAGAAAGATAGATAGATAGATAGATAGATAGATAGATAGATAGATAGATAGATAGATAGATAGATAGATAGATAGATAGATAGTGGAACGACTTGCCACCAGAAGTTGCCGGTGCTCCAACACCGGAGGCTTTTAAGAAGAGACTGGCCAGCCACCTGTCTGAAATGGTATAAGGTCTCCTGCTTGAGCGAGGGGGGGAGGGGGGGGCTGGACTAGAAGATCTCTGAGGTCCCTTCCAGCTCTATTCTGATTGATTGAAATGGTCCAGGGTCTCCCGATCAAGCAGGGGGATGGACTAGAAGACCTCCGAGGTCCCTTCCAGCTCTATTCTGATTGATTGATTGATTGATTGATTGAAATGGTATAGGTCTCCCGATCAAGCAGGGGGATGGACTAGAAGACCTCCGAGGTCCCTTTCAGCTCCATTCTGATCGAATGACGGCCCTCGTCTTCCTTCTCACCAGCGCTGCCCCTCCTTCCCTTCCCCGCCTCGCCCCATTCAAAACCCGGCCTCGATCCACCTCCTCATCCCCCTCCCCTCCCGCCCCCCCACCCCGGCTCAGCTTCCGATCGAGGCGATCGCAGTTCAGGACGCCTTTTTGACAAAACCGCTCGGCTCGACTTGGCCCGACGTAAAGAGAGCTTTGCCCCAAAGGCGTTCGTTTAAAAGCAGGCCTCCCGCTTACGACGGGGAAAAAGCTCTTCCCGTCCGTCTCCTGTCCGGCTCACCTGGAGGGCGCAGGTGGGGCTGGGACCGCTGCTGCTCCCCCCCAGGCGGGGAGGACGGGGGACCGGCTCTGGATCGAGATGTTGCAGTCCGGAGGGGATCCGGGCCGTCCAGCCCCGGCCACGAAGGTGTCTCGGCTCCCCCCCCCCACACACACTCAATAATAATAATAATAATAATAATAATAATAATAATAATAATAATAATAATAATAATAATAATAATAATAATAAGAAGAAGAAGAAGAAGAAGAAGAAGAAGAAGAAGAAGAAGAAGAAGAAGAAGAAGAAGAAGAAGAAGAAGAAGAAGAAGAAGAAGAAGAAGAAGAAGAAGTTGGAAGGGACCTTGGAGGTCATCTAGTCCAACCCCCTACTCAGGCAGGAAACCCTATACCATTTCAGGCAAATGGCTGTCCAGTCTCTTCCACTCGTTCCCCACTCGTTCCCCACGGGGCGTTTGCGAGGCTGGGAAGGCTCCCCTAAGAACTTTGGGGAGGCGGGGAAAGGCTCAAGGCGATCCGCGGAGCCCCCCCCCCCAGTCGAGCCAGCCGGGAGCCCTCGGAGAGCCCCCCCCCCCGCCTCAAAAGGGAGACTATCCGCGCCGCCAGGGTCCCACCAGTTGCGGGTCTTGTGACAGGGGAGACCCCCCCCACACACACACGCACACCTCAGACTCCTCTGGAATTGCCCGGGGACCCCCGAACTAAAGCGGTCGGCGGAGAGCGGGCCGAGCGAGGGTCCCACCGGGGTTCCCCGCCAGGAAGGCCGGGTGGGATTCGCGCTGGGCTCCGTTGCTGCTGGGCGTCGCACCGGAGAGAGCCCCTTCCCCAACCCCCAACCCCACCCCCAGGGCCATGCAGGGGGGGGGCAAAGACCAGCCTGGCCTCAACGACGCCTCGGCGCCTTCTACTCACCCCCCCCCCGCCTCTCCGCTGCGCCCCCCCCGAGCAGCTTTCGGGGTGGCCCTCCCCGCTGCCTCGCGCGCGCACACACAGAAGCCCTTGCGCGGAAGCGGGGCGGTGGGTTTTTTTTTTTGGAGGGGGGGGAGGTGGGAAATTGAGTAGAGGGAGGGGCTGGAGGGGCGTGGCGAGGCTGGCGCATCTTTTTCTCTTTTTTCTTTCTTTTTTTTTCTTTTTTTCCCAAGGACGGGCGGTGGCATTGGCCGACCCCCTCTGTCCCCTTCCCCCGCCGGATTGACCAATGAGAGAGGGAGGCGCAGGCCGGCCCCCTCCCCCTCCCCCTCCCCCTCCCCCTCCCGCCCTGGCGCCTCCCGCCCGCGCTTGCCTGCCCAATTGACCTAAATCGGCGGAGCCGGCGCGGGAGGAGGGCGCGGCAGCCCCGGCGCCCCCCCCCCCACTCTCGCCCGGCCCTCTGCCTCGGCCCAAGCGGCGAGTCGGGCCGGCCGGCCGGCTGGCGTGCGGGGGCGGCGGCGATGCGACCCTCCGGAGCGGGTCTTCCTCCTCTTCCTCCTCCTCCTCCTCCTCCTCCGCCTCCTCTTCCTCTTCCTCCTCCGCCTCCGCTCAGGCGGGCTCCCGTGCCCTGAAGCCGGCGGGCCCCGCTCGCAGCGGCTCTGGCTGCCCCTCTCCGCGCTCCAGGATGCCGGACCAAGCCACGGGAAACGTCCAGGCCGCCTCCGCTCGGGTCTCCTCGTTTTTCATCGCCAACCTGCTGGCGGCCCAAACCAAGCGGCGGCGGCGGGAGGACGAGGAAGAGGAAGAGGAGGAAGGGGAGGAGGAAGCGGCGGCGGAGGGGGGGGAAGCCGGTCCGGGCCAAGCCCGCCAGGAGACGCCGGCGCCCCCCCGGGCCTGCCCCCTGGCCTGCTGCCAACCCCCGCCGGGGACCCGCCTGGAGCTGAGCTCGCCGCTGCGGGAAAGCGCCCGGGAGTGGTACCGGCGAGCGCGCAAGGCTTTCAGGAGCTGCGCCAGCCCGGAGAGTAAGTCCCGCGCCCGCCGCCTCCCCCTGGGCCCGGCCTCCGTCCCTCGCCCCCCGCCCTCCAGGCCCTGCTGAAGACCCCCGCCGGGCAGAAGGGCAGAGGCGACCCCGGTGCGCTTCTCCGCCGGCCCGGTGCGCTCTGACGCTCGGCCAGGCGGCCTGCATTCCTGGCCTTCCCGGGAAGCGCGGCGCGGGAGTGGGGGAACCGCGGGTGGGAAAGCCAGCTCTGCTGGGTGCGGGAGGGTTTCTCAGCAGCCCCAGGCAGGCCAAGCCGGGAGCTTCCTTCAGGGGGGACCGGAGCGGGTGGCTCGGCCCTCTGGCCAGCTCCTTGGGGGACGGGGTGTCCGCGCCCACCGCGGGGCTGACCTGGCTTTCGCGCTGCGACCGGAGTCCGGAGAGCGCGTGGATTGTCGGGGAGGGGACGGGTGGGGTTGCTACAATTCGGGCTGACCCCTTCCCTCCTTCTCCCTCCCCCTCCTCTCCCCTCCCCTTCCCCTCCAGCCAGCGACAGAGACTCCCCGGAGATTCCCGAAGGAGGCACCCAGGAGAAGGCAAGTGGCGAGCAACGGGGGGCGACCCAGCCCAAGCCCACCGAGGAGTGCCAGGAGCCCAGCCGGGCGCGTTCCGGACCCCGAGCCGTCGGGGGAGGCGAGAGCAAGCGGAGGCCGGAGGAAGCGGAGGCGGGCGAGGCGCGGGCCGTCGGGCGCAAGAAGAAAACCCGCACCGTCTTCAGCCGCAGCCAGGTGTTCCAGCTGGAGTCGACCTTCGACGTCAAGCGTTACCTGAGCAGCTCGGAGCGGGCCGGCCTGGCCGCCTCGCTGCGCCTGACCGAGACCCAGGTCAAGATCTGGTTCCAGAACCGGCGCAACAAATGGAAGCGGCAGCTAGCCGCCGACTTGGAGGCCGCCCAGCTGCCCCCATCCTCCAGCCAGAGGATCGTGCGCGTCCCGGTTTTGTACCACGACAGCTCGCTGGCGGGCAGCGCCCTGGCCACTTTACCGCTCTCTCCCCACGGGCCGCCTCCGCCGCCGCCCCCGCTGCTCGGCCTGGCCGGCGGCCCGGTGGCTTACCCGCTCAGCGCCTTCCCCGCCGCCGCGGCCCCGTTCCTGCGGCCGCCGGTCAGCGGCCTGGTCTAAAACTCGGCTCGGGAGCGTCTCGTCGGAAAAAAAGAAAAGCGCCGGGGAAGATTGAGCCAGGGCAGCGGGCAAGGCAGACACAACCCCGTCTCCCGGGTGCCAGCGCAAGGTCCCCAGCGATCAGAGCTGAACGGGAGGAGGGGGCGCCTTCCTTTTTCTCTACCCCCCCCCCCTCCCCGCCTTCCCGGTGGTTTTTGGCGGAATTGAGCAGAAAAGAAGAAAAAAAAACTGGAATTTGCCTTCAATTCTTGCCCACTCCGAAGACTCAACTTCTAAACCCAGCCTTATGTATCCTTATGCGGAACGGCGCCGAGCCTTTTAACAAAAGCGGAGGGAAGACTTAGCAAAAATGGAGAAAAAGGAAAAAAAAGGAGTTATTTTCCAAGGGCCGAACTGACTCCTTCCCAAACCCAGGATGGAAAGGAATTCTCCGGCTCGCCTTTGCTCTCTGCGAGCCCCACCCGCCCCCCTCTTTAAAAAAAGGACATTTTTTTTGGAAATAAGGAACCGGCGTTTCCTCCGCTTCTCTCCCGTTGGGAAGCGGCCATCCTATCCGAAGCATGTGCGATAGTTTAATTGTTAATTTATGACGCAAAAGAAAAAAATGTTTAAGAACACGATCAGGATTTTGGTTTCTCTGGAATTTGTCAGAATGCTGTACTAGAATATCCTAAACGATGCTGTATCGTATTATATAGCTTAATTCCGTTTGAATTCTCGATCGAAGATAAAAAATTGGTTCCCCGATCATTATCTATGTCGGTCTCCTTTTGAATCGAGAAATCCTTTTGGAAGGATCTGACGGAGCCGGGCATCCAACCGGGTGCGGAGGAAAAGTTGAGTTGGAAGCTTCGTTGCAGTATTATTCTAAGGAATATACCGTGCATGTTTAAACTTTGTTCCTTGAAATATTCCTTTCCTCTGCCTTTTAAGGGCTAATGGATGAAAGAAAAACAAAAACAAAAGATTAATCCTAACATTGGCAGCCGTGCTGGAAATTCTGATGAGAAAGGGGTGGGGGGTGGGCGGTGGGGAAAGAAACCAATTCGGAGAAACTACTTACGGGTAAGATCTCCGAATCTTTATTTTATTTTATTTTATTATTTTATTTTATTTTATTTTATTTTATTTTATTTTATTTTATTTTATTTTATTTTAATTTTATTTTATTTTATTTTATTTTATTTTATTTAATTTAATTTAATTTTATTTAATTTAATTTTATTTATTTTATTTTATTTTATTTTATTTTATTATTTTATTTTATTATTTTATTTTATTTTATTTTATTTTATTTTATTTTATTTTATTTTATTTTATTTTATGGGCGCAAAAAATCCACTTTATCATTTTTAAGTAACCGGTTTGCATTTGGAACAAAACAGCCACCTCTGGTTAAAAGACGCAGGAAATTGTCAGCAGTTAAAAAAAAAAAACAAGCCAAAACGGATCAATGGCAAATCGTCGGTCGCGCTTGAAGGCGGATTTTTGTCTAAATGTATTTCTCGAAATTCTAAGCTGCGCGCACTGGGGGCTGCTGCTGCTTGCAAGTGGCAATCGCACCCCGTTTTTAAAACAGGGGCGAGGGGGGAGACTCCCAGTTTTCAAAAGGCGGGGGAAGGGGGAACCCCAGAGGAGCTTGGCTCCCTCCCCCCCCCCCCCGGCCTTTCCAAGAAGGGGAATCCTGTACGCAAGAAAGGCGCCCTCGACGCGCGGATTTCGCTCCGTTTGGATAGGAAAGCGAAGGCGGCCGAAAGAAAGCTCACTTTGAAGGGGAGGGGAGCGGGGGGGGGGCGAAAGAGAGAGGGGCTCACCCTATTGGCAGACCCACCTCGCTCTGGGGACCGTTCAAACCCCCCCCCCACCCTTTTCCCCGCTCCAAAGTGCTCGCGAGGGGGATGCGATCCAGAAGGACCCCCCCTCACCCACACCCACTCATCCGAGGCTTCCCGCCGCCTGGGTCTCTCTTGGCCCCGAGAGGCAGGAAGCCGATTCCCACCCAGCCCCATGACTTTTCTCTCCCCCCCCCTCCCCGCCACCCCCAATTGCCGCATTTTCTAAAGCCGCTTCCTTGTCTTTTTGCATTTTGATGGCGGGTTCAGTAAATATTCCTTCCCTGCGTCTCCGCCTTGCACGTCGTGATTTTTGACTTTCCGGACAGATTCTGGGAAGAGACGCGTTTTGGGTTTTTTTTTGTTTTTTTCTGGGAAACACCCCCCCCCCCAGAAAAACGCCGTTCCGACGTCAAAAGCAGGACGGGGGAAGGAGCGAGCCTGTGGCCCGGATTCCCACACAATCCCGATCTGCGCGCCGAGAGGGAGGAACTTGGACGGGCGCAGCCAGAGGATTGGCGCAGCCGGTGCCTTGGAAGAAATTTAGTTTCCCCATCCTTGTGAACACACACACACACACACACACACACACACACACACACACACAAACGCAGGGGGGATCCATTGGAAGGGCCGCTTCCAAAGACTTTGCGCCCTTTGTTTTTGTTTTTTTTTTATTGAAAAGTTTTAAAATACAATTTTCCTTTAAAAATCCCCCCTTCCCCCTCCCTCCTCCCCCCCTACCTCCCCCCCTCCCTTTGCGCCCTTTGTTGAATTGGCCACAAACGTTCGCGGTTTGCAGCCCAAATTAATGGGGGGAGAAAAAACACGTCACCTAAATATAAGCATGTTTATGGGTCTTCTATCTAGGCGGCGGGTATCGGATGGCAAAGAAACTTAAGGTGGTGAAAGAGTTCCAGGCTTTCGCGCAAGACACCCCTTACTCTAGACCCGGGGCCTCTCCGTGTGGGCGCAGTCACCCCGCTTTGGATCACTCGCGGCTCCCTGAAAAAGCTAAATCGCCAGGGCCGATTCTCGGCAGCCCAATTGCCACGGCCAGCTCTCCACGGGACAAGACTTACTCTAATATGGAAGAAGTAGAATGGAATAGAATAGAAATACAGAACAGAATGGAAAAAGAACAGAACAGCACAGAATAAGAACAGAATAGACTAGAATAGAATAGAATAGAGAATTAATAGAATAGAATAGAATAGAATAGAATAGAATAGAATAGAATAGAATAGAATAGAATAGAATAGAATACGGAAAGAATAGAATAGAATAGAATAGAATAGAATAGAATAGAATAGAATAGAATAGAATAGAATAGAATAGAATATGGAGTGGAATGCAATGGAAATAGAATAGAATAGAATAGAATAGAGAATTAATAGAACAGAATAGAATAGAATACGGAAAGAATAGAATAGAATAGAATAGAATAGAATAGAATAGAATAGAATAGGTGAGAAAGGAGAATAGAATAGAATAGAATAGAATAGAATAGAATAGAATAGAATAGAATAGAATAGAATAGAATAGAATAGAGAATTAATAGAACAGAATAGAATAGAATACAGAAAGAATAGAATAGAATAGAATAGAATAGAATAGAATAGAATAGAATAGAATAGAATAGAATAGAAAGAAATAGAATAGAATAGAATAGAATAGAGAATTAATAGAACAGAATAGAATAGAATACGGAAAGAATAGAATAGAATAGAATAGAATTAGAATAGAATAGAATAGAATAGAATAGAATAGAATAGAATAGAATAGAATAGAATATGGAGTGGAATGCAATAGAAATAGAACAGAACAGAACAGAACACAACAGAACAGAATAGAATAGAATAGAACCATTAAAGAAAAGATGCCAAAGGAAGGTCAAAATGAAATGTGAATGACAAAAAAATATATTAAAATCACCGTTAAATTATTTCAAATACTTCAATTGAATTGTTGACTTCTCCCGCAGCGATTTGTCTCATGGCGAGCCGGGCTGGGCAAGTCGGCTGCAGCGAACTGACCTTGTCTCGTTCCGGCTTCAAAGGCCGCTGAATCGGGCCGATGGGCCGAGCTCGGCTGGCCTTTTTGTTTCGTTACTCCTCGCCGCCGGTCTTCCTGACTTTCCTGGCCCGGATCTGCGGGGTTCCCGGCCGGCGAAGGGGGCTCCAGGCTGCGGAGGGCAGCCCCGGGCGAATCCCTGGACGGTCAGCCTGGAAAGAAGCCCGGCGGCCAAGAACGGGAGCCGGCCCCGGAGGAAAAGCGCAGAGACCGGGGCCCCAAAAGCAGGCCGGACCGGCTGAGCTGGCGAGGGGAGACGGAGACCCTTGCGGAGCTTCCAGCTTCCCTTCTGCCTTTCGCTTCACCGGCTCATTATTATTATTATTATTATTATTATTATTATTATTATTATTATTATTATTATTATTATTATTATTATTATTATTATTATTATTATTATTATTATTATCATTATCATCATCATCATTATTATTATCATTATCATTATTATCATCATCATTATTATTATCATCATCATTATTATTATCATTATTATTATTATTATCATTATTATCATTATCATTATCATTATCATCATCATTATTATTATCATTATTATTATCATTATTATTATTTTCATTATTATCATTATTATCATTATCATCATCATCATCATTATTATTATTATTATTATTATTATTATTATCATTATTATCATTATTATTATTATCATTATCATCATCATCATCATCATCATCATTATTATTATCATTATTATCATTATTATTATTATTATTATTATTATTATTATTATTATCATTATCATCATCATCATCATCATCATCATCATTATTATTATTATTATTATTATTATTATTATTATTATTATTATTATTATTATTATTATTATTATTATTATTATTATCTTAATTTCTTTGTTATTTCCTTCTGCGGGCCCAGGGACAGTTTGAGGACTAGGCGCTTTGGCCAAGGACGCAGCAGATTTCGGGGAACGAAAGAGGCCCGCCTGGACCGCCGGCCTGGGGGGGGGCAGTGGCGGGCAGGGGGGCTTCGGCTCGGCCTTTCCCAGGGCGCGGGAGCAGCGAGCAAGCGCAGGGAAGGGGGTCTGCAATTTTTTTTGTGTCCCCCAACCGCCCCCAAATGGGGGACTTAATAATCTGCTTCCTTTGAGGAGTCCTGGGCGTCCCCCCACCCACCCACCCCGCTTAAAGGTGCCCCAAGGCGACCCTACTCCCGCGGGTGGGAAAGCTGCCTTGAGCCAAAGGCAACTTGTGTTCCCCACCCCACCACCACCTCCCTCCGCGCTGGGGGAGCCTTCGCCTGCCTACGGCTTCTGGAGACCTCGGGGGCCCCTCCCCGCTCTTGCCTTCCCCCCCCCCATCCCCACTCCCCACGCCCAAAACTCAGAACCTCTCTGGGCTCTGTTCTTCACAGGAGAAAACGTCCGGCAATCGAACAAAGGCCGGGCGGAGATGGAAAGGGCGCCTCCAGGTGATGCTGACCTGGGCTATCCCAAGCGGAGTGGCGAAGTGCATTTCAGGACAGCCGTTTGTCTGAAATGGGTATTTCTGCCACAGCAGGGTTTTAGACTAGATGACCTCCAAGGTCCCTTCCAACTTTATTACTATTGTTGGTCATCGCGCAGTCAGCCAGACGTTCAGACTGGATTTGGCATTTCTGTCTACCTATCGAGTCCTTCCCAAGGACCTGGGATAGGCAGATGTGGATGTTGGATGGTGTTGCAGATCTCGTGGCAGGATGGAAGCAGTTCCTAGTAAGGCCGCCTTTTGCAATTGACTGATGGTGAATTTGTCAATGCCGATGATGGGGTTCAAGTG
>NC_138209.1:76612888-76672888 GCF_964194415.1 Vipera berus | reverse complement strand
AAGGCCTATGGAGAGGCCGGGCGGTTTCCTGCCGCCTCTTCCAGGGACGCTCAAACTAGGTTAGCCCTGGGAAAGAAAAGGAAAAAAAAAAAAGAAAACGCAAACCAGGTCAGACCCCGGAAGCCCCTCCGTCAAATTGCTGCTGACAGGCCAGGCGGGGGGGGGGGGAGGAGGAGGAGGAGGAAGGGCAGCCAAAAGCCGCTTTCAAGTCGGTGCAGCCGGGATGGTCATGGCTCGCTATGGCTTTCCTCGCCCGCCCCGCTTCCTGGGAAGGAGGAGGGGAAAAAATAGGAAACTTCCTTCAGCAATTTCTGGAAATTTCCTTCCCTTCCCTTCTCTCTTTCTTTCTCTTTCTCTTGCTTTCTTTCTCTCTCTCCCTCTCTTCCTCCCTCCCCCTTTCTTGCTTTCTTTATTTCTCTCTCTCAATCCCTTCCTCTTTCTTTCTTTCTTTCTTTCTTTCTTTCTTTCTTTCTTTCTTTCTTTCTTTCTTTCTTTCTTTCTTTCTTTCTTTCTTTCTTTCTTTCTCCCTCTCAATCCCTTCCTCTTTCTTTCTTTCTTTCTTTCTTTCTTTCTTTCTTTCTTTCTTTCTCTCAATCCCTTCTCTTTCTTTCTTTCTTTCTTTCTTTCTTTCTTTCTTTCTTTCTTTCTTTCTTTCTTTCTTTCTTTCTTTCTTTCTTTCTTTCTTTCTTTCTCCCTCTCAATCCCTTCCTCTTTCTTTCTTTCTTTCTTTCTTTCTTTCTTTCTTTCTTTCTTTCTTTCTTTCTTTCTTTCTTTCTTTCTTTCTTTCTTTCTTTCTTTCTTTCTTTCTTTCTTTCTTTCTTTCTTTCTTTCTTTCTTTCTTTCTTTCTTTCTTTCTTTCTTTCTTTCTTTCTCCTCTCTCCTCTCTCTCTCTCTCCCTCTCTTCCTCCCTCCCTCTTTCTTGCTTTCTTTATTTCTTTCTCTCTTTCTCTCCCCCTCTTTCTTGCTTTCTTTCTTTTTCTCTCTCCCTCTCTCCCTCCCTCCCTCTTTCTTGCTTTCTTGCTTTCTCTCTCTCAATCCCTTCCCCTTCCTTCCTTCCTTCCTTCCTTCCTTCCTTCCTTCCTTCCTTCCTTCCTTCCTTCCTTCCTTTCCTTCCCTCTCTTTGTTTACGGGCTGCCTCTCCTGAAGCGTCTTAATTTAGGCTGAAGGCTGAAAGAGGGATGCGCCAGTTGAGACCCACCCACCCGAAAACCCTGTGTTTTCTTTGCAGGGTTGATTAGTCGCCCTCGACGGATTCTTACTGATGTCCAGATTAGGAAGCAAAACCTCTTTGCTTTCTGCATGGCGTATCCAGGGAGAGGGTGCTGTCACACACGCACCTTAAGCCTCGCGCGCGTGTGCTTAAAAGAAATGTTTTTGAGCCAGAGGATCGGTCGCAAACTGGGCTCTCAACGTTGAGCGGAACTGGACTCGTTTCTGGGGGGAAACATTCAAGGAGAGGAGCAGCCTAGAACGGAGGAGAAATTTCCTAACCGTGAGAGCCATAAACAAACCAACAGAATAACTTGCGTTCAGAGGTTGCGGATGCTCCATCACTTGGAGGCTTTCCGAAAGAGACTGGACAACCATTGGTCTGAAATGGTGCAGGGCTTCCTGCTTGAGTAGGGAGGGTCGGACTAGAAGACCTCCAAGGTCCCGTCCAACTCTATTATTGCACGGTCCCCTTTTTCCTAGAAAGACGGATTTGCTTTCAACGTTCCTTACCTTTTGCACAGGTTAAGAGTGGAAATCAGCTCTCTGGGTGCACAAGTGGGGAAGAACCGGATGAAAAGTGAGGCTGTTTGGGGTCCCTCCTAATCCGGATGGTGCGTGGCTGGAAAAAAACCAAACAAATCCGTATACAGAGAATATTGTACGAAAGAAAAATGTAAAAAATGCAAGCGTGCGAATGTGTAGCCTCGGGGTGGCTCTCTCTAACTATCTAAGGCAGAACTAGAACTCACAGTTTCCCAGCTTCTAGCCTGGTGCCTTAACCCTAACACCATTTTTTTTTGGGGGGGGGATTTTTCTCAAGCAGCCAATTGGTACCCGGCTACCAAAAGAAATAAAAATAAATTCACACTGCTACACCTTTTTTATGGCTTTCCAAGCAGCTTTCAGCTCAATTTCAAAATTCCTTTCTTATGGAACAAGCTTTTTTAAAAATGTAACTATTCATAAGCCGTGTGTGTTGCGTGTTGTGTGTGTGTTGTGTACCAAGGAAGGCGTTTGGAATCCTCTAATAACGCAAGGAGTAAACGCTATAATAAAAGCACCCCCCCCCCCAAAAAAAAATGGAAGTTTTGATATTTTCCAACAGCACGAATGTTCACAACGGCTTGTGCATAATCCATCCATTTCAGTGCTTTGGGTATTGTAGTACAAACACACACACACACACACACACAAACACACACAGAGACCTGCATGTCCCGGGCTTCAGTTCCCCGTCCGTGGTAGAAAACAGCTGTTTAAAATTTCGTCAGAGACAGAATACAATTAGCGCAAGTCCTCCGTTTCCAAAGCTTTCAGGTGTAAATCGCCACGGTTATTCTAGACCACAGCACGCATTTTCACTTTCCGTTTTCTTGATGTGTGCTTCCCCCCCCCAACCTTTGCATGGCTTAAACCCCCTTCCCCCCCCCTTCCCCAAAGAGAGAGATTTATATTGCCCCAAATGGGCACAAACTCTTTTGAAATGCCTCCTTGCCGCAACTGGCTGCTTTTTGAGATCTGGTTTTTTTCTTCTTCTTCCAATTTTCAATTGGTAGAAGAAGATAATTATCAGGCTTCGGATAGTTCTGATATTTCAAGACCAACATCATGAAATACTTTTACACGGAACTCTTCTTCCTCGTCTCCAGAGTGCAGATGAACCGAACAGGCCCATGCAACTGCAAATGTTTATTCTAGAATGTGGTATAATAATAATAATAATAATAATAATAATAATAATAATAATAATAATAATAATAATAATAATAATAATAATAATAATAATAATAATAATAATAATAATAACAACAACAACAACAACAACAACAACAATAACAATAACAACAACAACAATAATAATAACAATAACAATAATAACAATAATAACAATAATAACAACAACAACATCATCATCAACAACAAAGTATCAGTAAAACGAGCTTTCTTTCAATATCCTTTTTATCTTTCCTTTTTTTTGGGGGGGGGAAATTAAATTGTCTGCCAGGAGTAATTGGTAACTGTAAACACCACACAGGAGTGTAAAAACAGAGATTTTTTTCCCCTTCCAAGGTGCAGGTAGGTTTGTTTGTTTGTGTGTGTGTGTGTGTGTGTGTGTGAAAGTCATATAAACCTGCTCCCCTATATGTTTTATTTTTTGGGGGGGCGGCGTGATGGAATGAGAAAAATCTGGGTCTCTCTGCTCTGAGAGTTTGAAGATGGACTGAAAGTTTCTTTATGTATGCATTTACAACATGGTTAGTTATTGCTTGGCTGCAATCGTGTCCCTGTTACATAACTGAAAAGGATTTAACTAGAACTGCTTAGGTGCTGGGTTACATTCCTCTTCCTTTTGGAAACTCTTTCAAGTTTAACCTTTGGGGAAAGAAAGCAAAAGAATCTTTAAGACCTCCAAAAATAAAGATTTTAAAGACACCAAAAAAAAAACCGTTTTGAGAGCCGGCAACTGTTCATTGATTCTTCTGGTGACCACCACGAGCCAGCTTGCAATTTGGGAATGGGTGAAGATAAAAAATAAGTAAGCTACATGATTAACTACATGCCTGAACAAGGCATTGCCATGCAAAGTGTGTATTAGTAATTGTACTATTTAATAAATGATATACATGCAGTTTATCAATATGGGCTCTGGAGAAGAAGGATAGGAAGGGGATTGACACTTCTGCACTTCGGTTTTGGAGATGGAGACGTGGGAGGATATCGTTGAAGAGCCAGGAAGACAAAACTGATGGACACAGTCAATCCGAAGTTCTCACTTGAGGCTCAAATCAGCCCCTTTCCAACACTTTATGCAAAGACGGTGATGCTGGGAAAAGAATAGAAAAAGAGGATAACCAGCACCAAGGAAGATGGTCAAAGCTGCTTGGGCAATTCTCGGAGTGAGTAGAGTAGAGTAGAGTAGAGTAGAGTAGAGTAGAGTAGAGTAGAGTAGAATCAGAGTTGGAAGGGACATTGGAGCTTCTAGTCCAACCCCCTGCTCAAGCAGGGGAACCTATACCATTTCAGACAAATGGTTGTCCAATCATTTCTTAAAAACTTCCAGTGTTGGAGCATTCACCACTTCTGGAGGCAGGTGGTTCCACTGGTTAATTGTTCTCACCATCAGGCACTTTCTCCTTAGTTCTAGGTTGCTTCTCCCCTTGATGAGTTTCCACCTGTTGCTTCTTGTCCTGCCTTCGGGTGCTTTGGAGAAGAGCTTGACTCCCTCTTCTTTTGTGGCAACCCCTGAGATCCTGGAAGACTGCCATCACGTCACCCCTGGTCCTTCTCTTCATTGAACTAGACACACACAATTCCAGCAACCGTTCTTCTTATGTTTTAGTCTCCAGTCCCCTGATCATCTTGGTTGCTCTTCTCTGCACTAGTCCCAACATCTTTTTTCACATTGGGGTGACCAAACCTGGAGGCAGCATTCCATGTGTGGCCTTACTAAGGCCTTATAGAGCGGCATGAACACTTTACAAGCTGCGGCAGTTGTTGGTGAACCTGAGTCACAGTTTGTCAAGGGGAGGAAGGCCCGTTTGCTATCTGAGCCGCACATTTATTTTATTTTTTTCTGATTTGCTAACAGGGCAATCTGAAAGCACCCTGGGTATTGGCGATTTTGTCCTCAGGAGAAGAAGGCAAAGATTTCAAAGGGGCTGCAGGATTTCCGTCAGGGCAAACGTTTCCATGCTCATTTGGGGGGAACTTATCTGTTGAAGTTCTGTTGTGATCAGCTCTTTTCCTATGAAATGTCCAGGAATTGCCTTGAAGTTAAGTGGTCACACACCTCTTAAAGTACTCAAGATTGTATTCTTAAAACCCATTATCTTACTTGTTGCTCACTCGCCCCCCCCCTCCCTTACGTGCAAAAATATGGTGGTGCCAAATAACAGGGTTAGGGAGATGCTTGTTGAATCACTTAATGTAACTCACTCCTTCTACATTTTTTGGCTTTGGAGAACTACAGGATGAAGCTCTGGAAAGAAAAGGCAACAGGACACATTAAAATATTTCCAGCTCTTCAAAGAAAACTTGATTGAATGTCTTTTTAAGATATTGCCCATCTCAGGGGGCTATTGAAGAAAAGGGGGGGAAACACAGAGAGAGAGAGAGAGAGAGAGAGAGAGAGAGAGAAAGAAAGTGCTCAGAGCTTGCAAATGGGGAATAGGATGCTTGGATTTCAATGTGAACAGTATCCGGTGTCTGTAATTGCTATAAATGACGCCAATCAATAGTATGTACAAAATACGATTTTAATGGCCCATTGTCTGAGCGATTGCTAAAGGATTACAGATGGCATGTGTCCATCCCAGAGTACTTTGATCAGATGGAATATTACATAGATTGCCGGGGTGGGGGGGGGAAAGGGAGGTTGTTTTGTTTTTGTCCCTGACAAAAACTCAGCCCCAACGAAGTCACCAAATGGACTGGCCAGAAGGTCATCCTAACCTTGTGGTTTTACCGCAAAGTGCAGCTGGAAACAAAAAACAGTCCAAGGTTTAGCACCCCGTTCCTGGGCAGAGCCAGGAAGTCTGGCCGCGCTCTGTGATCCCGGCATTAATGGGAGTTTCAGAGAGAAAAATAGTAACCTAATATTAATGAACTGGCCTGTCTCTCACTTCGGGGGTTCATTAGCTTGATCCCATTGTCAAAACTCATGGAGCCTGAGTAATGGACGTGAACCTTGGAGACTTCAGAAGAACAGGCACTCTCCCCTCCGAGCCCGAGCTCGGAGGCGTAGCCATCACAGTTCGTTTTTTTCATTCAGAAACTCCTCAGCCCCCCCCCCCAAAATGGATACGCCTCAGATCAAGCCAATCAAGATCACGTGAAGTATTAATACCACTTTACAAGGCCTTGTAAGGCCACACTTGGAATGCTGCGTCCAGTGTTGGTCCCCACGATGTAAGAAAAGAGGTTGAGACTCTAGAAAGAGTGCAGAGAAGAGCAACAAAGATGATCGGGGGACTGGAGGCTAAAACATTTAAGGAACGGTGGCTGGAATTGGGTATGTCTAGTTTAACGAAGAGAAGGACGAGGGGTGACATGATAGCAGCATTCCAGTGTCTCAGGGGTTGCCACAGAGAAGAGGGAGTCAAGCTATTCTCCAAAGCACCTGAAAGCAGGACAAGAAGCAACGGATGGAAACTAGTCAAGGAGAGAAGCAACCTAGAACTGAGGAGAAACTTCCTGACAGTTAGAACAATTAACCAGTGGAACAACCTGCCTCCAGAGGCGGTGAATGCTCCAACACTGGAAGTTTTTAAGAAGAGACTGGACAGCCATTTGTCCGAAATGGTATAGGGTTTCCTGCCTGGGCAGGGGGTTGGACTAGATGAACTCCAAGGTCCCTTCCAATATTATTATTATTATAATATAAAACTTGTATTCATAAAACATGAAACTCAGTCAACTGAACACTCAAATTGACTGGCACTAATGGTTGGCACGGGTTGCTGCCAGCATCATCATCATCATCATCATCATCATCTTATTCTTATTCTTATTCTTATTCTTATTCTTATTCTTATTCTTATTCTTATTCTTATTCTTATTCTTATTCTTATTCTTATTCTTATTATTATTATTATTATTATTATTATTATTAAACTTTTATTCATGAAACATGAAACTCAGTCAACCGAACACTCAGACTGACTGGCACTGATGGTTGACATGGGTTGCTGCCAGCATCCTAGGTATCAACCAGGTATCTCCTTAAAATGTAAGATGTTCCGAGTACAGCAATTGGGGTAGACGTTAAGTGGCTAACTTTTTTTTTCCTCCTCTTCCTGCTTTCCACACCATTCTTGACCCATCAGTTGGCCTCTCCCTTCTGCAGTTCTAGGCCACAGTCATTCATGTTTCAGGGCCTGGAGACACGTGTCTGCCACAGGAGCCACACTAAAACTCCACACCAGCTTCTGTGGCAAGCATATTTTTCTTCACACTCTTAAGTTTCATAAGCTTAGATCTCTGCTCTGAAGCCATATGTTTATTGTCCATTTAGGCACTGGCTTTGAGAAATCCTGCAGAACCGGAGTGACATCCCAGTGACTGGAGAAGACCCACAGAGCTCTGTGTTCAAGACAGGACAAGAAGGAAGAGTCAGCAAATATCTAATATTGAATAAGTTTCTCCTTAGTCCTAGGTTGCTTCTCTCCTTGGTGAGTTTCCATCCGTTGCTTCTCGTCCTGCCATCAGGCGCTTTGGAGAACAGCTTGACTCCCTCTTCTTCGGGGCAGCCCCTGAGATATTGGAAGGCTGCTATCCTGTCACCCCTAATCCTTTTTCTCTCTAGACTGGCCGTACCCAGTTCCTACAATTGTTCTTTGCACGTTTGAGTCTCCAGGCCTTTAATCATCCTAGTTGCTCTTCTTGGCACTTTTTCCAGTGGGGAAAGTACGTATAGTCAAGGCCGTGGTCTTCCCAGTTGCAATGTATGGCAGTGAAAGCTGGACCATAAGAAAGGCTGAGCGCCAAAGAATTGAAGCCTTTGAACTATGGTGCTGGAGAAGACTCCTGCGAGTCCTTTGGACTGCAAGGCGATCAAACCGGTCAGTCCTAGAGGAGATCAACCCTGACGGCTCTTTAGAAGGCCAGATCCTGAAGTGGAAACTCAAATACTTTGGCCACCTAATGAGAAGGAAGGACTCACTGGAGAAGAGCCTCATGCTGGGAAAGGTTGAGGGCAAGAGAAGAAGGGGACGACAGAGAATGAGGTGGATGGACGGAGTCACTGAAGCAGGAGGCGTGGGCTTAAATGGACTCCAGAAGATGGTAGAGGACAGGAAGGCCTGGAGGAACGTTGTCCATGGGGTCGCGATGGGTCGGACACGACTTCGCAGCTAACAACAACAACAACATTCCAGGGGGGGGGCTTACTAAGGCTTTGTAAAGCGGTACTAATGCTTCCTGTGATTTTGATTCTATGCCTCTGTTTATGCCACCAAGGATTGCGTTAGCTTTTGTGGCTGCCGCCGCCCACGACTGGCTCGTGTTTAAGTGATGGTCCACTGGGACTCCAGGCTCCAGCTCACCAGGTCCACCGAGGTCAGCAGCATGCTCAACTTCCATCATTTCTAGGGCCGCCTAGAATTTGAGTTCCTCTGCTTCTCCAAGCCAAATACATTTATTAGGAAAATAAGAGGAACGGGACACAATCTGTGGATCTCCTCCTGGAGATTTTTCAGGGCTGGTGGACTGGATTCGGGCAAGGCTGGAAAGGCAACCCACTCCCACATTTCAAGATTTTGTGGCTGATGAACTTTGGGGGAACTTTGGGGGAACTTTTGGGGGGACTAAATAACCCAAAGAGCATCTTAAGTTTTCAGAGGTCCAAATAATAATTCTTGGCTCTGGCATGGCCAGCTGCTCCGTTTTGACGCCCAAGTGGAAATCTCATCTTAAAGCCTGCCAGCCTTGCGTCACACATGCAGAAGTAGTCCCTGACTTACGACCACAGCCGAGCCCAACATGTCTGTTGCTAAGTGAGACATTGGTTAAGTGAGTTTTGCCCCATTCTGCAACAGTTGTTAAGTGAGTCGCTGCAGCTGTTTAGTTAGTAACCCGGTCGTTAAGCGAATCTGGCTTCCCCCATTGAGATTGCTCGTCAGAAGGCCGCCAAAGGCGATCATGTGACCCCCTGGGACACGCTGCGACCGTCATAAGTACGAGCCAGTTGCCAAGCATCTGAATTTTGATCATGTGACCGCGGGGAGGCTGCCACGGCCGTAAGTGTGAAGAAAACGGTCCTAAGTCACTTTTTTCAGCACCTCGGTAACTTTGGACGGTCCCTAAATGGACCGTTGTAAATTGAGGACTATCTGCGCAGGTAGGTCTGGATGCATCCTCTACTTGTAACCAGAAGGGCCAAATAAATAAATAAAAGGAAGAGAAAGAGTGGCTTTTTTTGGGGTGGCCATCCCGAAGCTCTTTCACCCCATGGACCAGACACTTGGTCAGACTTGGCCTTTGCCAATTGCTCAGGACTTCCGGGTCACATGACCTGCAGGAGCCAATCCGGTGTCTGTTGGTGCCGTTATTTTCCAGTTCAGTCGTCCGAGGTGCCGAACAGCATCCTTCGATTTAGACCAGCTGGGTGAATTATTGATGGTTGCTATCTATTATTGAAGCTTTTCTGTCCTCCATAATTGCCCACGCCAGTCATAAATGATGGTTTGCTGCTAGGTGAGGTGGCTTGGAAGAAAAGGACACGACAGACATGGCGGAAGGACCGTTTTGCACCCAGCTTTTTTGGTTATCGCCTTACACGCTGCTCAGCCACTTCAAAGGCAAGGCTTAATTTAGGTTGCTAAGTGAGTTTTGCCCCATTTTACTCACCGTCTCCTGGGGATTGGACCAAGATCACCCAGCCGGCTTTCATGCCTAAAGCAGGACTAGAACTCACCATCTCCTGGTGATTGACCCAAAGTGACCCAGCAGTCTTTCATGCCTGAGGTGGGACTAGAACTCACCATCTCCTGGTGATTGGGCCAAAGTCACCCAGCAATCTTTCATGCCTAAAGCAGGACTAGAACTCACCATCTCCTGGTGATTGGCCCAAAGTGACCCAGCTGGCTTTCATGCCTGAGGCAGGACTAGAACTCGCCATCTCCTAGTGATTGGCCCAAAGTCACCCAGCCGGCTTTCATGCCTGAGGCAGGACTAGAACTCACCATCTCCTGGTGATTGGCCCAAAGTCACCCAGCTGGCTTTCATGCCTGAGGCGGGACTAGAACTCACCATCTCCTGGTGATTGGCCCAAAGTCACCCAGCTGGCTTTCATGCCTGAGGCAGGACTACAACTCACCATCTCCTGGTGATTGGCCCAAAGTCACCCAGCTGGCTTTCATGCCTAAGGCAGGACTAGAACTCACCGTCTACCGGTTTTAAGCCTTGTGCCTTAACCACAACACTTCTCTCACATATTTTTCCAGTTGGATTCAGCTTGGAACAAGTTCAGCTAAACTCTTCAGCAACTTCTAAGTATTCAGGGTGAGGCCCGACCTGTGCTGGAACGCAATCACAGAAGTCATTTTATTCTTGTGTGGCTCAGAAAGTAAAGTTCACTCGCCAGTAAATCTTTAGCTGTCCAGGGGGTTCTGCGGCTGCCTCACCAAACGTCATCACCCCAATCACACGATGATTGTTTTCATCCCTCCACTGACTTTTCCCTTGGCTCCGTATGACGATTTTTCAACCTCCTCGTTGGGATCTGGACCCCTGATGGCTTAATGTTGCTAGCTCTGGGCTGAGGAACAGGTTTCGTCTGGCTGAAATGAACCTGGGTGAGAAGAACAGTCTGGACAATGCAGTACGTGGTCTGTGTGATCTGCACCAACTCAGCCAAGTCCCAGAAGATGCTCTCAGCAGATGGGCCGGAGGAGAGGAAGAAGAAGGAAGATCAAGAGTTTGAAGGCAAAGCCACCTTGTCAGCTGCCAGGTGTGTTTCCCGGAAGGCGGGCGCCCTCTAGTGGAGCAGAGGGGCATCTCAGAGAAAATGCTGGGAAAGGGGGTTGGCAGCCAAGTGGGGGGGGGCTCCTCTTCTCTTGGATTCAATCAGAATAGAGCCTGAAGGGACCTTGGAGGTCTTCTAGTCCAACCCCCTGCTCAAGCAGGAGAACCTATACCATTTCAGACCAGTGGCTGTCCAGTCTCTTCTTAAAAACCTCCCAGTGATGGAGTGCCCACGATTTCTGGAGGCAAGCTGTGGAAGGAAGGAAGGAGCTGAAAGGGACCTTGGAGGTCCTCTAGTCCAGCCCCCTGCTCAAGCAGGAGAACCTATACCATCTCAGACAGGTGAATGTCCAGTCTCTTCTTAAAAACCTCCCAGTGATGGAGCGCCCACGATTTCTGGTAGCAAGCTGTTCCACTGGTTAACTGTTCTCACTGTTAGGAAATTCCTCCTTAGTTCCAGGTTGCTTCTCTCCTTGGTTAGTTTCCATCCGTTGCTTCTTGTCTTGCTTTCTGGTTCTTTGGATAATAAGTTGACCCCCCCCCCCCGTCTTCTTTGTGGCAGCCCCTCAAACGCTGGAAAACTGCTATCATAATAAAGGAGAATATTTGCAGCTCATGAGGGGTCCTTGGCGCTCTCTGAGCTTTGAGATGTTTTCTTGCAGATGTTTCCTTATGCAAACTAGGTAACATCATCAGTGCTAAAAGGGAAGGGGTTTGCAAATAGGAGGAGGAGGAGGAGGAGGCGGAGGAGTGTGGGGTCCTTGATGCTCTCTGAGCTTGGTTGTTTTCTTGCAGACATTTCATTACCCAACTAGGTAACATCATCAGTGCTAGAAGAGAGTGGAGCTGGTGGAAAGGGGGAGGGGGAGGAGGAGGAGGAGGAGGGGGGAAAGAAGTAAAGAACTGTGGGGTCCTTGGTGCTTGCTTGTTTTCTTGCAGACATTTCATCACATCAAGCAACGGATGGAAACTAGTCAAGGAGAGAAGCAACCTAGAACTAGGGAGAAACTTCCTGACAGTGAGAACAATTAACCAGTGGAACCACCTGCCTACAGAGGTGGTGAATGCTCCAACACTGGAGGTTTTTAAGAAGAGACTGGACAGCCATTTGCCTGAAATGGTATAAGGTTTCCTGCCTGAGCAGGGGGTTGGACTAGATGACCTCCAAGGTCCCTTCCATCTTCTTCTTCTTCTTCTTCTTCTTCTTCTTCTTCTTCTTCTTCTTCTTCTTCTTCTTCTTCTTCTTATTATTATTATTATTATTATTATTATTATTATTATTATTATTATTATTATTATTATTATTATTATTATTATTATTACCCAACTAGGTAACATCATCAATGCTACTGCTATCATGTCATCCCTTAGGTGACCCTGTGATATTTTCCGAGCTCTTATCATGATTCTCAAATGTTACTCTTTAGGTGTAGATTCAAAAATGTTGTGCAAAGATGTGTAACCCTGAGTTTCAGAGTTTCTATACCATAAAGAGTTAAACATATTCTCCCACTCAGGGACGTTCCTCAAAAAAGGATCTAGGGGAAACCTGAAGAAATAAGCAGTCACAAATGACAATTTTGTTGCGGAGGAATCTACTTCATTTCTGTTTTTCTTCCCCATGGAAACATTGTGGTTTCAAAAGGTTCTTGACAAGAATCTTCAGGCATTTTCAAATTTTACAGTTTTCCCAGAAGTTTCCACCGAACAGGGAAAAAGAACGAAATGTGGTATCAATTTTCTTCTACACAAGAGCCCGCGTTCAGATGAACTGCAGCGTTTACGGATTCAACCAAAATAGAGAACAAACTGGAAAACATTTCGAAGAACAATGTATGAAGCAGCTGAACAATTTTTAAAAGGTTTGTGGTTTTTTTAGTCGATGCACTACAGATATAACAACTGTGATTTATTCCGGATTATCGATACCGTGTAGCATTAACAGTGACTTTGCATAGTTAATCAGACAGTCCCATTATCATTTTGTCTCTTGTGAAAGGCCATGATCCTGCGTGATCGTATTGATATGATCTTTCACCTTTTACTGTGACATATGTGTCCTCGGTCAATTATGAACACTCTTCCCCACAGTGAGCTATTGATCTGAAAGACTGTTCAGTCCATTTGCAACACGTGGCTTCGGCTTTGTGGCGAAATGCGTGCGCTGTTTCTCCACGGCCGTATTTTTAATTAATAAGCGCAGCTTTGACATTTGCATAAAGCAATCGTGAATCCTCACGTATAGATAGATAAAACAGTACAGGCATGACAAGACAGACAAAATAAAATAAAGGAAAAATAAAAATCCAATTGTTATGGAGTTCCCCAATGGCTTTTAAAACCATACTGTTGCTTCCATGATTCATACTGATATATAGATCATATATATTATACATATATTATGTAATATATATGATTATAATATATACAATATATTGTGTTTGTGTGTCTATATATCTATATCTATATATCTATATCTATCTATCTATCTATCTATCTATCTATCTATCTATCTATCTATCTATCTATCTATCTATCTATCTAAAATGTAAAGCATAATTTATGATTTATGACCTATGATCTTGCTGTTTGTATGTACACTGAGAGGTTGTGCACTGGAGACAAATTCCTTGTGTGTCCAAATACACTTGGTGAATGAAGAATTTCTATTCTATTCTATTCTATTCTATTCTATTCTATTCTGTTCTGTTCTGTTCTGTTCTGTTCTGCTCTGCTCTGCTCTGCTCTGCTCTGCTCTGCTCTACTCTACTCTACTCTACTCTATTCTATGATTTTCTTATTCTATTCTATTCTATTCTATTCTATTCTATTCTATTCTATTCTATTCTATTCTATTCTATTCTATTCTATTCTATTCTATTCTATTCTATTCTATTCTATTCTATTCTATTCTATTCTGATTCTTTTCCATTATGATTCTATTTATTACGATTCTATTCTGTTCTGTTCTATTCTATTTTTCTATTTCTGTTCTATTCTATTCTATTCTATTCTATTCTATTCTATTCTATTCTATTCTATTCTATTCTATTCTATTCTATTCTATTCTATTCTATTCTATTCTATTCTATTCTATTCTATTCTATTCTCCTACCCTACCCTACCCTACCCTACCCTACCCTACCCTACCCTATCCTATCCTATCCTATCCTATCCTATCCTATCCTATCCTATCCTATCCTATCCTATCCTATCCTATCCTATCCTATCCTATCCTATCCTATTCTTCAAGAAATGCATTCAACCTCAGAGACTTCTTTTTTTATAAAGTTATCACGGTAGAACTGATATGATCTCCTAGTGACCACAAAGTCCTTCACGTCTTCCAGCAAGGCACCTACAGCCATTGTAACTGAGTCCATCAGTCCTGATACTGGTCATCTTCTTCTTTTTCCTTCCATCTTTTTCCAGATTTCTAAGGGAGATGGGTCTTTGCACTGAGTGACTGATTTTATGGCGCCCCTGATGCTCCATATTCAGTTGAACCCAGAGCTCCACAGATTTTAGGAGACTGGAGGCTAAAATCTGTGAAGAACGGTTGCAGGAATTGAAGAGAAGGACCGGGGGTGACGTGATAGCAGTCTTCCAATATGTCAGGATTTTTCCACAAAGCATGCAAACGACCAGCTATCTGCAAGGAGTATAAATCCTTCCCTTCCCCACCATCCAGTCAGAGCCGGAGAGGCTTCTGGGATGAGAAGCGAAACATCTTCAAAGAAAATCAGGAAAGTCCATTTGCCTCTTGAAAAAACCCCTGTGGGACAACTGGGGACACAGAAAAACCTCCGTGTGGCCTCAACGACTCTCTAAAAGGAGGCAAACGACCAGCTGTCTGCAAGGAGTATAAATCCTTCTGTTCCTCCACCATCCAGTCAGAAGCTGAGGAAGCTTCTGGGATGAGAAGCGAAACGTCTTCAAAGGAAAAACCAGCAAGTCCAGTTGCCTCCTGAAAAAAGCACATTTGGGACAACCCTGACCTGGAGGATGGAGAACATCCGTAGACACCTGCCACTGGGTGCCACTTGCAAGGGGTCACGGCAGGGGACGCAGGAGGTCCCAGCTCCCTCCGGCCAGCCCTGAGCCCGTGGGGTGGTGTTGATTGGAATCAGGGCTTAATGGAAGCATTTAGTGCATGTTGAACATGGAATAATTAAATCCAGTTCTCTGATAAAGCTGCTCCTATTGATTTACGACCCCTTCTGCTTAGCCTGGCCCTTTGGTGGAAACCTGACTCTTAATTATCGTCCCAGGAATTCTCGGTTTGTCAGGAAGTGACTTCCATCAGGCTGATTAGCCCTTTCGGCACTCCGAAAGCGTTTTTCCCCGTCGCATTTCACAGCTGCCTCGGCGCAAGGCCCCCCCCTCCCCGCGGCTGCCTGGCTGTGAACACGGATGGGGCTCTTTGGGCTGAGCTAATTAGAAAAAGCAGGGCAAGCAGATGGCCGGGCTTAAAGGCAGGCAGGCAGCCCTTCGCTTAAGACCACAGCGGAGCCTCAAATGCATGTTGCGAAGTGGAGCGTTTGTTAAGTGGCTTTTGCCCCGTTTTACGGCCTCCCTTGCCTCGGTTGTTAAGCGAATCACGGCAGTCATCAGCTTAGTCAACCCGGTTCTTAAGGGAATGGGGCTTCGCCCTTCGGTTTTGCTTCTCAGAAGGCTGAAAAAAAGGGATCACGTGACCCCCCTCACCCACCCACCCACCCCCCGAGGGCGGGGAATGCCGGCATGGTCGTAAATACGAGCCAGTTGCCAAACGTCTGAATTTTGATCATGTGACCCTCGGGATGCTTATGAAAAACGGTCACAAGTCGCTCTTTTCAGTGCCGTGGTCACTTTGAAACGGTCGCTAAATGAACTGTTGTAAGATGAGGACTGCCTGTACTGTGCTGTTGCATTTCATTCTTTAATTTTCTTTACCCGCTCTCCATTTTTCAGCCTCTCTATATTTATAATACGTATATGTGTGTGTGTGTGCGTATGTGTGTGTGTGTGTGTATGTACGTACGTGTGTGTGTGTATGTATGTATATTTATGTATGTATATTTATGTATGTAGCTATTAGTCCACAGACCAGGGTTTGGGGACCCCTGGATTAGATGATAGATAGATGATAGATAAGATGATAGATAGATAGATAGATAGATAGATAGATAGATAGATAGATAGATAGATAGATAGATAGATAAGATGGTTGATAGATTAGATGATAGATAATTAGAAGATGATGATAGATAGATAGATTAGATGATAGATAGATTAGATGATTGATAGATAAAATTATTGATAGATTAGATGATAGATTAGATAATAGATAGATGGATTTGATGATAGATTAGATGATAATAGATAGATATAGATTAGATGATAGATAGATAGATAGATAGATAGATAGATAGATAGATAGATAGATAGATAGATAGATAGATAGATAGATAGATAGATAGATAGATGACAGACTGATAGACAGATACAGATAGATAGATAGATAGATAGATAGATAGATAGATAGATAGATAGATAGATAGATAGATAGATTAGATTAGATTATAGACAGACAGACATAGCATGTGTTTGTGTTATGAGAGCAGGCAACAGAATTTCATTTGTAATGTGGGCCAGGGTCCTCACAGTAATAAATCCCAACAAAGGTTATCCTACCTTATCTCCTTTCCTTAACTGAGGTCTCTGAAACTACTCCTGGAAGAAGACTGAGGACCACCCTTTCATTTCCCAGATTGCTGGCAGCAACCTGCCCAGAGGGGGCCAGTGGTGGGAGGTTGAAGTCATCTAGAACTGCCCCCCCCCTCTGTCACCCGAGACACAATCCTTGGCTGTCCTCACCAGAAGAGACTCCTCACGGCTGCCTCTCCAGTCTCGGCTGCAGTTGGGCTGGTGGGGCTCTCTTTCTGAGTTTGAACCGGGGAAGAACCATCCATCTTTGCACTCTCGGTGGAAAAGGAATTTGCAGGGGAAGTTCTAAATACTGGGCTCCACGAGTCCACAGGGAGGGGTCAAAACAAGATGGCAGCCACTACTGTCCTTCAGTTTTGGTCACCCCAATGTAAAAAAAGATGTTGAGACTAGTGCAGAGAAGAGCAACCAAGGTGATCAGGGGACTGGAGGCTAAAACATAAGAAGAACGGTTGCTGGAATTGTGTGTGTCTAGTTTAATGAAGAGAAGGACCAGGGGTGACAGGATAGCAGTCTTCCAGTATCTCAGGGGCTGCCCCAAAGAAGAGGGAGTCAAGCTATTCTCCAAAGCACTCGAAGGCAGGACAAGAAACAACGGATGGAAACTAGTCAAGGAGAGAAGCAACCTAGAACTAAGGAGAAACTTCCTGACAGTTAGAACAATTAACCAGTGGAACAACCTGTCTCCAGAAGTTGTGAATGCTCCAACACTGGAAGTTTTGAAGAAGAGACTGGACAACGATTTGTCTGAAATGATATAGGGTTTCCTACCTGAGCAGGGGATTGGACTAGATGACCTCCAAGGTCCCTCCCAACTCTGATTCTATTCTATTCTATTCTATTCTATTCTATTCTATTCTATTCTATTCTATTCTATTCTATTCTATTCTATTCTATTCTATTCTATTCTATTCTATTCTTATATTCTCCAATATCTATTCCGTTCCGTTCCATTCTATTCTATTCTATTCTTATATTCTCCAATATCTATTCCGTTCCGTTCCATTCTATTCTATTCTATTCTGGCTGCAGATCACATGGTTGTGACCCACTTTTTTGAGTCCACTGCAAATTTACTGGGCTGGTTGTTGGTAAGGCAGGTGAATTGTAGATAACACGGAGCAGATATCTCTCCTATGTTTTGCCAGGATGTCCTTGTGCCAAAAGAGGCTCATTCTGAATCCCATCTCTTTCCACACCAGGACATCCAAAACCCTTGGGGGGTTTATGGATTGTCTGAACCTGAGTAGGCCATTTATTCTGGGCTCGGTTTCACATGGGCCAGCTCCAAACTTTCCAGAAACAGCTTAAGTTTTGAAAGAAAATGCATTCTCTGTTTTTGTGCATGCACTTATTTTAAGTCTTTTTTTTGTTGTTGTTCTGTTTTAATTCTTGGCCTTCAAATTTCGTGTTCTGAAAACTTGAAGGGGATTAATGCCAAAGTCGTCCTGTCTTGTGTCTCCAAAGCAATCTTGGTGTGTCCTCACCATGGATTCCTTTTGCATTTTACATGACTTCGGGGTTTGTTCTTCTCGCCTGTCAAGTCTGTTCAAATCACTTAACAAATAGGAGAACAATTTTCCGCTGCTGGATCTGCTGTTTATCCCGTGTGTGTTTGGATCACAACCGCTGCAGTCTTCTTCTTCTTCTTCTTCTGAGCAAGCTAAAACGTTCTGTACCATTTTTGTCAGACAGAGAGGGGTTTTATTTTTTTTTCTATTTTTTTTTAAAAATCACTTACACGGTTCAACAGACCAACCATGAATACATTCCCTTTGCAAGGCAAAATTGGAACATAAGAACGCGACATTTAACATTCGGCCATTCACGAACATTTAAGAACTGAAATGTGAACAATTGTGCACAAACTCACCACAAGCAGCAGAATTGTGTGTGGGGGGGGGGGTTAAACCCTGAATTATAAGAACAGCTGAATTCAGTCCGCTTACGTGACAGTGAACATGACTTATTCAGCCTTTCTCTGATCATAGCACCGAATTTTGAGGGTTGGTGATTCAAGAGCCCGTTTCCCCAACATCCTCCAGGCTGTCAGCCACACCTTAAATACAAGCTTTGATAGACAGTTCATTTCCCAGCGGTAAACCACCAATCCCTGACTTTACATGACCACATTAAAAACTAGACATTGCAAAAACGTCTCGGTGCTATTCAGTGAAGTGAAATGAACTAGCAACACCCCCTTTTTAATTTGTTTAAAAAAACGTTTGCTTAGGGCCCAACTGCAGGAATCTTTTTATCCGAAATGGTATAGGGCAGGGGTAGGCAACCTTGGCTCTTTTATGACTTGTGGACTTCAACTCCCAGAATTCCTGAGCCAGCATGGCTCAGCTTGGAAACCTCTCCCTTTCCCCTCAGCATGGCTGGCTCAGGAATTCTGGGAGTTGAAGTCCACGAGTCATGAAGGGGCCATAGTTCCCCCATGCTAGCTCAGGAATTCTGGGAGTTGGTCCACAAGTCATAAAAGAGTCAAGGTTGCCTACCCCTGCTCTAAACTAATAAAGTCTACATTAATTAACATTAATTATGCTTTCATATGTTCCCCTAAGGGTCTTCAAAATTGGCTCTTTTATGACTCGTGGACTTCAACTCCCAGAATTCCCGAGCCAGCATGGCTCAGCTTGGAAACCTCTCCCTTTCCCCTCAGCATGGCTGGCTCAGGAATTCTGGGAGTTGAAGTCCACGAGTCATGAAGGGGCCATAGTTTCCCTCATGCTGGCTCAGGAATTCTGGGAGTTGAAGTCCACGAGTCATGAAGGGGCCAAAGTTTCCCCCATGCTAGCTCAGGAATTCTGGGAGTTGAAGTCCACGAGTCATGAAGGGGCCAAAGTTTCCCCCATGCTGGCTCAGGAATTCTGGGAGTTGAAGTCCACGAGTCATGAAGGGGCCATAGTTTCCCCCATGCTGGCTCAGGAATTCTGGGAGTTGAAGTCCACGAGTCATGAAGGGGACAACGTTTTCCCCATGCTAGCTCAGGAATTCTGGGAGTTGAAGTCCACGAGTCATAAAAGAGCCAAGGTTGCCTACCCCTGGTAGAGTGTCTCCTGCTCGAGCGGGGGGGGGGGAGGGTTAGAATAGAAGACCTCCCGAGGCCTCTTCCAACTCTACGGTTCGAGGTTCTGTGGTCTAATGAGAATAACTTTGTGTGAGGTTGTCTCGTCTGCTCGTCTGAGTCCTTACAGCTGCCTGCCATTCTTAAGTATGAAGGTGCAGATATGAGGTGATAGCAGTTATGGAATCTTGCTATCATGTCCCACCCAGTCCTTCGTTTCTCTAGACCGGCCATACCCAAATCCTGCAACCCTTCTTCCTATGTTTTAGTCTCCAGGCCTTTAGTCATCTTAGTTGTGTGTTTTTTTAATTGAAAAGTTTTACAAAATTTTTAATAATAACCCCCCCTCCCCATCAACCCTCCCCCCTTCCCTCCCCCCCCCCGGACTTCCCAAAACAGAATACAGGGTATTACATATAGCAATCTTATGCAAACATATGCTAAATGTCTATTACAACGTTAACAAACCTTCGACCCTTCAATTCCCTTATAACAAAACTAAAGTAATTATAATAACACTTCTATCATTGTAAAAATTATTCCTATCCAAATCAACCACCTACCTAAGTGTTGGAGATGTGGTAGTGAAGAGGCAACTTATTATCATAAACGGTGGACATGTAAAAATGTTAAAGCCTTTTGGATAAAAATAGGGTGGATTTTTCAGAAAGTTTTTAAGAAAAAAAAAAAAGATTTACTCCGCAGCTATTCTTATTGGGGATTATTCTGGATTGTACTGTTATAGAAACTAAATTAATGTTACACTTAATAACGGCAGCCAGACTTTTGGTGGCGCAACATTGGAAGAAAGAAGAAAGCACCTGAAGGCAGGAGAAGAAGCAACGGATGGAAACTCACCAAGGAGAGAAGCAACCCAGAACTAAGGAGAAATTTCCTGACAGTTAGAACAATTAATCAGTGGAACCACCTGCCTCCAGAAGTTGTGAATGCTCCAACACTGGAAGTTTTTAAGAAAAGACTGGACAGCCATTTGTCTGAAGTGGTATAGGGTTTCCTGCCTGAGCAGGGGTTGGACTAGATGACCTCCAAGGTCCCTTTCAACTTCAACTTCTTCTTCTTCTTCTTCTTCTTCTTCTTCTTCTTCTTCTTCTTCTTCTTCTTCTTCTTCTTCTTCTTATTATTATTATTATTCTTATTATTATTATTATTATTATTATTATTATTATTATTATTATTATTATTATTATTATTATTATTATTATTATTATTATTATTATTATCCTACAATAGAACACTGGATACTTAAAGCAATGGATGTAGCTGAAATGGCAAAAGTTTCCGCATATTTGAAAGAACAGTCACAAGAAAAAGATATTTTGGAATGGAAAAGATGGATTGATTATATTCAGAACAAATATAGTCATCTTAGTTTTAAAGGGAAGGGATGTTTTACAGGAATGTTTTTTTTTAAAAAAAAAGGGCGTGGGGGGGATGCGTTAAAGGCAAGATTTTTGGTTGATTCTTGGACGGGGAGAGTCTGTGGCTGGCAGTAGTAGCCTGGTCTTACAACACGGCTGTCGGGTCCAGCGGCTTGGCCAAAGGAGGGGAGGAAATTCCCTTTCAAGATGATTAACAACAGAGTTGCAACCTGGAGCTTTTATCGCGCCCGCCGGACGCGTTCGAGTTTCGCTTTTCATTTGGAAACGGATAAGTCACGGGAAAAGGGGGGGGGGGAAAGGAAAGCAAAAAAACACCCACACACCCCAAAACCGAGCCTCGGGGGTCCCGCCTGTCCTTTGTTCTCCTCGCGCGCACACACAAACGCACACACACACACATTAATTTGATTGCAAACAGATGAAAGGCGCGATCGGGAAGGGTGGGGGATGCGTGTGTGGGTCACTGGGGACCCGGGGAATCTCCCGTCCGCAGACACCCCCCCCCCCAAAAAAAAAGAGAGGCGCTGGTAGCGTTTAAGCTGCTCTGGAGCTGATCAAAGACCCTCCCCGACCCGTCTAGACAGCCGAGGTGTGGGCGAAACAAGTGGCTTTCATTACGCAGCGGTGCAGGGCTATTGTTCTGGGCTGTGGGGGCTGTGTGTTGTGGAGGGGGGGGAGAGGAAAGCGCTGGTCCTCTTCACCAGCCAGCCGGTGATTGATTTCGGAGAGGAAGCCGCGCAGGGCTGGGCTGCGTCGGGCGGGAGGGGGACCTGCCAGTCACCTTAGCGCAAAGTGACACCTGAACTGGACGCTTTTGGCTCCAGCCGACCCTCTGCGGAGGCTATCCTTCCTTCCTTCCTTCCTTCCTTCCTTCCTTCCTTCCTTCCTTCCTTCCTTCCTTCCTTCCTTCCTTCCTTCCTTCCTTCCTTCCTTCCTTGGCTCTTGGCTCCGGTCCGGGGGTTGGAAATTTTTTTTTTACACAATACAGAATCCCAGAGTTGGAAGGGACCTTGAAGGTCTTCTAGTCCAACCCCCACTTGAGCAGGAGACGAGACAAAATTGCAGACAAGTAAGTGGCTTTCCAACTTCTTCTTCAAAGCTTCCAGTGATGAAGCACCTAAGACTTCTGGAGGCAAGTCGTTCCGCTGGCTAATTGTTCTCGCTGGCTAATTGTTCTCACTGCCAGGAAATGCCTCCTTAGTTCCAGGTGGTTTGCTTCTCTCCTTGACTAGTTTCCATCCGTTGCTTCTTGTCCTGCCTTCAGGCGCTTTGGGGAATAGCTTGACTCCCTCTGCTTTGGGGCAGCCCCTGAGGTACTGGAACGCTCCTATCACGTCACCCCTGGTCCTTCTCTTTGTTAAACTAAAGGTAAAGGTAAAGGCTCCCCCGCACATGCGTGCTAGTCGTTTCCGACTCTAGGGGCCGTTTCAAAGCCGAAGAGCCAGCGCTTGTCCGAGGACGTCTCCGTGGTCATGTGGCCGGCATGACTAGACGCCAAAGGCGCACGGAACGCTGTTACCTTCCCACCGGAGTGGTCCCTATTTTTCTACTTGCATTTTTACGTGCTTTCGAACTGCTAGGTTGGCAGAAGCTGGGACGAGTAACAGGCGCTCACTCTGCTACGCGGCACTCGGGATTCGACCCGCCAAACTGCCGACCTTCTGATCGACAAGCTCAGCGTCCTAACCCACTGAGCCACCGCGTCCCATAGCTTGACTCCCTCTTCTTTGGGGCAGCCCCTCAAATATTGGAAGACTGCTATCATGTCCCCCCTCGTCCTTCTCTTCGTTAAACTAGACATACCCAATTCCAGCAATCGTTCCTTGTATGTTTTAGCCACCAGTCCCCTGATCCTCTTGGTTGCTCTTCTCTGCACTCTTTGCAGAGTCTCAGCATCTTTTTTACATCGTGGTGACCAAAACTGGATCCAGCATTGCAAGTGTGGCCTTACCAAGGCCTTGTAAAGTGATATTAACACTTCACTTCACAAGAGGCAGCAATAATTCTAGGCCTAGGGGCTTGGACTGAATGTCATCAATAGGAACCAGTTGCCAAGCCTCTGAATGGTCCCTCTGAATGGGGATGCTGCAATGGTCATACGTGTGAAATGTGGTCAAAAGTCACTTTTTCCAATGCTGCTGTCACTTCGAGCAGTCACTAAATACGATGTTATGGGAAGAATGGGTAAAAGGGTTTCCTCTCAGCTCAGACTGCGTTTACTCTACTGTAACTGGAGAACAGCACCAGTCACCAGCCTCGTTCTGGGCATTTCCTGACATCCAGTTTTGGTCGCCACAATGTTGGAAAAGAGGTTGAGACTCTAGAAAGAGTGCAGAGAAGAGCAATAAAGATGATCAGGGGACTGGAGGCTAAAACATATAAGGAACGGTGGCTGGAATTGGGAATGTCTACTTTAATGAAGAGAAGGACGAGGGGGGACATGATAGCAAGTCTTCCAGTATCTCAGGGATGGCCCCAAAGAAGAGGGAGTCAAGCTATCCTCCAGAGCACCTCAAAGCAGAACAAGAAGCAACAGATGGAAACTAACCAAAGAGAGAAGCAACCTGGAACTAAGGAGAAACTTCCTGACAGTTAGAACAATTAACCAGTGGAACAACTTGACTCCAGAAGTGGTGAATGCTCCAACACTGGAGGTTTTTAAGAAGAGACTGGACAACCATTTGTCTGAAATGGTATAGGGTTTCCTGCCTGAGCAGGGGGTTGGACTAGATGACCTCCAAGGTACCTTCCAACATCATTATTATCATTATTATTATTATTATTATTATTATTATTATTATTATTATTATTATTATTATTATTATTATTATTATTATTATTATTATTATTATTATTATTATTATTATTCAACCACAGCCCAGCTGGAAACAGAAAGAGGTACCAAAGCTTTGAAGGAAAAGGTAAATGAGCCGGACTTTGAAGGCCTCAATAGGTCTACTGAGAAGCAAACTCAGGTGGCTTTGGTAAGACTCAATCAATTTAAATCACAATAGAGCTGGATGGGACCTCGGGAGGTCTTCTAGTCCAGCCCCCTGCTCAAGTAGGAGCTCGTATACCATTTCAGACCAGTGGCTGTCTAGTCTTTTCTTAAAAACCTCCAGTGATTTCTGGAGGCAAGCTGTTCCACTGGTTAATTGTTCTCGCTGTTGGGAAGTTTCTCCTTTAATTCCAGTTAAATTGCTTCTCTCCTTCGTTATTTTCCATCCGTTGTTTCTCGTCTTGCCGTTACGACGCTTTGGAAAATTAGTTTGACACCCCCCCACCCACCCCTCCTCCCTTCTTCTTGGCCCGTCTGAAATTCAACAGCATAGAAGAAATAACCTTTCCTTGGGCATCTTGAATCTGTGTTGCTTGAAGAAGAGTGAGCAGAATGATTGTCAGCCTTCCCCGTTCGCCTGTCCTGGGGGGGGGGGTCTCTTCTGGATGTGTCTTAACCTTTGCAAAGGTAAAGTGGGCTTAGGACAGTGCTAGCCTCTTTCCAGAGAACCTTATTCCCTTTGCGGGCTTTTCTGCAACCTTTCCAGAGTCCCGTGACTCTTGCAGGGAGCTCCAGTTGGCAAAGAGAGCCAGCAGCTGGACCTTTCAACTCTCAAGAGATCTGGGATCTGGGAAGAGGAAATCCCGCTTGTTCCTTCTCCAGAAATATAGGAGGGAGAGCCTGTTAAAGGCTTCCGTTCGGTGGTGGGATTCAAATACCAGAACAACCGGTTCTCTGCATGGATCCAGGCCTGGGCCTCCGAGGCCTAGAGCGGACTTCCGGAAGTGGCACCCACGCACTTCCAGCAGGCCCTTCTAGACCTGGGAGGCCTCCTCCAGGCCTCCGAGGCCTAGAGCGGACTTCTGGAACTGGCATCCATGCACTTCCAGCGGGCCCTTCTAGGCCTCGGAGGCCTCCTCCAGGCCTCCGAGGCCTAGAGTGGACTTCCGGAAGTGGCACCCACGCACTTCCAGCAGGCCCTTCTAGACCTGGGAGGCCTCCTCCAGGCCTCCGAGGCCTAGAGCGGACTTCTGGAACTGGCATCCATGCACTTCCAGCGGGCCCTTCTAGGCCTCGGAGGCCTCCTCCAGGCCTCCGAGGCCTAGAGTGGACTTCCGGAAGTGGCATCCACGCACTTCCAGCGGGCCCTTCTAGGCCTGGGAGGCCTACTCCAGGCATCCGAGGCCCAGAGTGGACTTCTGGAACTGGCATCCCTGCACTTCCGGCAGGCCTTTCTAGGCCTGGGGAGGCCTCCTCCAGGCCTCCAAAGCCTAAAATGGACTTCTGGAAGCAGTGTATATTCAGCCGGTTCTCCAAACTCAACAAAATTTAGCTACTGGTTCTGCCGAACCGGTGGAAACCAGTTGAATCCCACCACCCCTTCCATTCCTTCCTCAAACAGCCTCCGGTCCCCTGATCATCTTTGTTGCTCTTCTCTGAACTCTTTCTAGAGTCTCAACTTCTTTTTTTTTTTACACGGGGGTGACCCAAACTGATCTTTAAGAGGGGGACGGAACTAGTATCTAAGGCTCTTCCGCTATGCCACACAGGGCCGAGATGTCTCTGCCGCAGACTCCATGACACGTGTGTGTGTGTGTGTGTGTGTGTGTGTGTGTTAACTCTCGTTCTTTCTTCTTCCTGGAAGCAGAAGACCACCCTTTGCAAGGACTCCAACATCCCTTTAGGAGCCGTCTTCCCACCAAACTCTTTCGCAGCCTTGCCGTGCCCCTTAGTTTTGCCCACGGGCAGATCTCCTCCCCTCTTCCCAGGCAGACTCAAAGGCCACAACGGGCAGAGACGACAACACAAAGAAAACACCAACCGGGCCAGCCTAGTTGGTTCCCATGGCTGAGCCTCGCCTCCCCCCCCCAGCCTCCCAGGGCTCCAGTTGCTGTTTCCACTCTGCTAACACTTACCCGGAGGGAGTGGGGGACTTGGCTCTTCTTAAAATGTGTTTAATTGGACTGCTGGTTAGACAGCATGGGTTGTTTCGCTATTTCCAAATAGCAAGCTTGAAGACTTTGATTTATTTTATTTTTTTACATAGATGCCAAGAGAAACATTTTTTTAAAAAAAACAAACAAACCCAGAAGAGATTGTGCTAGGTATGAGAGCTGGGTTTAAGATGTATTTGGGGCCATTGTTTAAAGGTTCCTTAATGGCACCCAGATTTTGGGCTACATTCCTGATTGTCCCTCATAACAAGCTTGAAAACACATAAGGAAAACATATAAGGCTAAAATATATAAGGAACGGTTGCAGGAATTGGGTATGTCTAGTTTAATGAAGAGAAGGACCAGGGGTGAAATGATAGCAGTCTTCCACAGAGAAGAGGAAGTCATGCTCTTCTCCAAAGCTCCTGAAGGCAGAGCAAGAAGCAACGGATGGAAACTAACCAAGGAGAGAAGCAACCTGGAACTAAGGAGAAACTTCCTGACAGTTAGAACAATTCACCAGTGGAACAACCTGCCTCCAGAAGCGGTGGATGCTCCAACAATGGAAGTTTTTAAGAAGAGACTGGACAGCCATTTGTCTGAAATGGTATAGAATAGAATGGTATGTTTAAAAGTTTCTACCTTTGGATACGAGCGTGTGCTTGTGTGCGCACACACACATACACTTTTTACGCCCACCACTCCACTCTGTGGCTCTAAATGGCTTACAAAATCCAAAATTCAATAACAATTAAAAACCACAGATCCAGCCCACTTTTGCTGCTTCCCCCCCCCCTCAGATGAAAGTTATTATTCAGTGGCACCGTTGACCTCAGATATACATAAGTAATGAGAGAGGAACTGAATGACATCATTTCAGAAGAACCTTTAATTTTTGAAAAGAACACTTCTTCTTGATGGCTTCTAGGGTTCACACATGAAAGCGTTCCTTTGGTTAATAGAGTCACCCTCCTCGTACGATATGTATAGGCTTTATAACATAATTAGCATTAACCCCAAATCGTAGAGTTCATTTTTTCCCCTAGCAAATGTGATAAATGTGGGGCAAATCAAGGATAGGCCATCTTCCGCTTAACAACAGTTTGTTCAAAGTTACAACATCGCTGACAAAAGTGGCTCATTTTTCACCCATTTTTTGCGGCAGTCCCCAGGGTCATGTGATCAAAAATCAAACTCTCCTTGATTAGTTTCCATCTGTTGCTTCTTGTCCTGCCTTCAGGTGCTTTGGAGAATAGCTTGACTCCCTCTTCTTTGGGGCAGCCCCTGAAATATTGGAAGACTGCTATCCTGTCCCTCCTCGTCCTTCTCTTTGTTAAACTAGACATACCCAATTCCAGCCACCGTCCCTTATATGTTTTAGCCTCCAGTCCCCTGATCATCTTTGTTGCTCTTCTCTGCACTCTTTCTAGAGTCTCAACATCTTTTTTCCATCGTGGTGACCAAAACTGGATGCAGCATTATTCCAAGTGTGGCCTTACCAAGGCCTTGTAAAGTGGTATTAACCTTTCACCTGATCTTGATTCTATCCCTCTGTTAATGCAGCCTAGCGCTGTGTTGACTTTTTTGGCAGCTGCAGCACAGGGCTGGCAACCGTCTCATATTTACGACGGTTGCAGAGTCCCGGGATCATGTGACACCCCCCCTTGTGATTTTCTGACAAGCAAAGTCAATGGATGGAGCAGATTCACTTAACAACTGTGTTACTAATTGAGCAATGGCAGTGATTCCCTTAACAACCGTGGCAAGGAAGGTCATTAAAACGGGGCAAGGCTCACTTAAGAAATGTCTCTCTTAGCCACATAAATTTTGGGCTCAGCTGTGACCATAAGTCAAAGACTACCTGTTCTGTATAGTACAAGCTACTATGCAGAGCTTATTTCATACTAGGTGTGCTTACCTAAACAGGTTAAACCACGGCAACTTGACTCAGTTGATTAAAACTGAGATGTTTCATTACTATCCAAGTAACTTCAGATTCGGGCACAGCTTTGTTCCATACAGTATTAACCTTGTGAACTCTAAAGCTTTCTCCTTCTGTTATGCATTCAAGATGGAGAGGGATTAATATTTATATATGTTACTTATGTGTAAGAGTGCAGGTCTATACATAGGTTGCATATAGTATGTTTTTAAATGTGTGTTATGTATGTGTACACTTTGAGAACAAGCAACTAAATTTCATTTTTAATGTGTGCCATTGTGTCCACAGGGAAAAATGACAATAAAGGTAATCTAATCTAATCTAATCTAATCTAATCTAATCTAATCTAATCTAATCTAATCCAATCCAATCCAATCCAATCCAATCCAATCCAATCCAATCCAATCTAAATCTAATAGTCAAAATGAAAACTTTGGGTAGGCAGAGAATTAGAGAATTCTGAAGAAGTTACTTGGACGAGTAACAAAACGCCTCTGTTTTTATAAACTTTGGCCCAGTTGCCACGATTTTAATCTTTTAAAACACTTTTAACCTGGATGACTGAGACTTCATTTACAACTAGACGTGCTCATCAATCTTGTGCTGCTTGTAACGAAGGATGACGTTCAAAAGGAGCGCTAAGCTCAATTGCCCCCTCCTCCTCCAAAGTTCCCGAAACTGGCACGATGCTCTTTCAAGAAATGGCAAACCGATGCCTCCAACGGATACGTGGAGGTGGTTCAGCTCCAAAGTTGTGGTTTTTAAAGACATTGTCTCCACGCACGTGCAGTTGCCCGCTCGGCTCAGTGCTCGGATGGCCTTGAAATCAGGGATAATCCGGGTTGAGGTTTAAGAAGCTTGACCTTCCCCACCATTCCCCCGTCTGGGGCCTGTCGTGGGAAGAATCCAGGATGGCTTCTTTCTGTGGTTGCTCTTGGCTGCCGGAGAGCCAACGCCAGACCTGCCCTGGCCAGGCAGCTTCCTTGCATCTCCTCCCAGGGTGCCCTCCGCTAGGAACTTGGAGACTTCACTTCAGAAGAACAGGCACTCTCACTGTGCAGGCCCCAGCTCGGAGGCGTAGCCATCACAGTTTGTTTTTTTAATTCAGAAACTCCTCAGCCCCCCCAAATGGAGACGCCTCGGATCAAGCCAATCAAGCTCACGTGGAGTGTTAATGCCATTTTACAAAGCCTTGGTGAGATCACACTGGGAATATGGCATCCAGTTTTGCCTGCCAGGAGGTAAAAAAGATGTTGAGACTCTAGAACAGGGGTCCCCAACCCCCGGTCTGTGGACCAGTACCGGACCGTGGCGTGCCAGCAATCGGGCTGCAGAAACAAGCGAAGCCCAATCCATGGGATGCAGGCAGCGCATGAAACCACGCCCCCTCCGGTCCACAGAAAAATCTTTCTCCATAGTAAGGGTCCCTGGTGCCCAAAAGGTTGGGGGCCTCAGCTCTAGAAGTCTCAGAGCAACGAAGGAGAGGAGAGCAACAAAGATGATCAGGGGCCTGGGGGCTGAAACATATAAAGAACGGGTGCAGGAATTTGTTGTGATTCAGTGTCAGCCTGTGCTCCCAGCAGCTGAGTCCGATGAATCTGAGGAGGAGGAGGAGGAGGGGTTTGGATAGCCTTCGGTGTCGGAGGGAGGCTCTGATGCACTGCAGGACTCTCAGCCTGGCCCCTCCAGTTGTGTTCCTCATGAGGCTCATCTGTGTGAGAAGGAGGTGTCGGACTCAGAGAAGTCACAGCTGAATCTGTTCAGAGACGCTAGAAGCAGAAGGCAATCCAGCAGAGCCGAGCAGAGCAGGGAAAATCAATGAGGCAACTCAGTGAGAGGAGGAGAAGGCAGTGAGAAGCCAGGCCTTGGGACAGATAATAAAAGGGGAAGGTATGGGCGGGGCTGGTTGCTGAAGGCAACCGTTTGGAGACATTCTAAGAGAATCCTGGCCTGTTCTTGCTACTTCTGTTAAACTCTGGTTTGTTGACTCTTGTTTGATATTTTGATTCATTTATGGAAGGAAATATTCTGTTGCTTTTTTTGTTTGAACTGTAAATAAATTTGGGTTGGGTTTTTCCAGCCTATTGACTGTAAAAAGGAAAAAGGGGTTGTTCCTGCCACACAAACAGGGCTGGTCGTAGGCTGGAACAGAACAGAATTGAGTATGTGTATACTAATGAAAAGAAGGACGAGGGGTGACATGATAGCTGTGTCCCAATATCTCAAGGGTGGCCCCAAAGAAGAGGGAGTCAAGCTATTCTCCAAAGCACCCGAAGGCAGGACAAGAAACAACGGATGGAAACCCATCCAGGAGAGAAGCAACCTGGAACTAAGGAGGAATTTCCTGACAGTCAGAACAATTAACCAGTGGAATGACTTGCCACCAGAAGTCGTGGGTGCTCCAACCCTGGAAGCTTTTAAGAAGAGACTGGATAGTCACTTGTCTGAGATGGGGTTGGACTAGAAGACCTCCAAGGTCCCTTCCAACTCCATTATGCTGTTAAATCAGCAGAGGCTGATGATTCTCTTAAGCAAGCTGGGTTGCTACTTATCGGGCATCTTCACAAGGGTGATGACCGTAGGTGTGGTATTATCAAACGTTTTCACCAAAGGGGGGGGGGCAGAGGAAATCCTTACTTCTTGTTTGCCAAGAGTCTTCAGAAGCTTTGAGCATTGCTCAGGTTGTCCCAGCCCAGTTTCTGTCTCTCTTTCACATGAAAAAAAAACAACAACCCACTCCAGCTGTCAACTCTTTTTTCTTTTTTAATTGAAAATTTTATTTAAAACTTTGGTGCTAACGGTCTGACATTCCTTCTTGTTTTACATCATTTTGTGTTTTATATACATACATTTTATGTACATATCATTTATATAAGGTAAAGGTAAAAGTTCCCCCGCACATGAGTGCTAGTCGTTTCCGACTCTAGGGGCCGGTGCTCATCTCCGTTTCAAAGCCGAAGAGCCAGCGCTTGTCGGAGGACGTCTCCGTGGTCATGTGGCCGGCATGACTAGACGCCAAAGGCGCACGGAACGCTGTTACCTTCCCACCGGAGTGGTCCCTATTTTTCTACTTGCATTTTTACGTGCTTTCGAACTGCTAGGTTGGCAGAAGCTGGGACGAGTAACAGGCGCTCACTCTGCTACGCGGCACTCGGGATTCGACCCGCCAAACTGCCAACCATCTGATCGACAAGCTCAGCGTCCTAACCCACTGAGCCACCGCGTCCATTTTGGCTAATTGTGCTGGGGGGGGGGAGATGCCACCGGTAAAACATTTTATATAAATTTTCTTTATAAGCTGAGGCCAGCGTTATCTTTTTATTTCTATCCCAGAGAGTTTGCCATATATCAAGATCAATATTTTTTATTTTATTTTAATTCCATTTATATCCCGCCCTTCTCCGAAGACTCAGGGCAGCTTACAAGCTTAGCAGTAGCCTTCATTCTATGTATATGCCTGCTTATTAGGGCTTTCACACACACCTCAAGCGGCATTATTACAAAGTCAGCTTAATTGCCCCCAACAATCTGGGTCCTCATTTTACCTACCTCGGAAGGATGGAAGGCTGAGTCAACCTTGAGCCTGGTGGGACTCGAACCTGCACTAATTGCAGGCAGCTGGTGTTACTTAAGGAGGCATTAGCCCACTGCTCCACCAAGGCTCCACCACGTCCCAAATTTTTAGCCCATCTCAGCATTGGTTCTTTAACTTGTTCCTCAATCATTTGATACCCCAATAGCAGACTATACAATTTTCTTAATTGTTTCTCATCCGGCCCCAATAAGACTTTATCCAATGCAGTTTCTTGAATATTTATCCCCCCCCCTCTTTCTTATCTTTCAACTGTCAACTCTTGATTGATCCCACCCTTCTAGTGACTGAAATCCTCGGCTGGCATGTGGGGGCTGGGGGTGGGGGGAAAGCCCAGCACCCTGTAATCATTGCGGGGTCCCACCAAAGAACGCCTTTCGTGGTACCTGAACCTAAGCACCTTTGCGGAGGAGCTGAAATATTTAACCTGATTTCCCCTCCCCCCCTTCTCCCCAGCAAATAACATTTTCCAGTCCTCTCCTGGGGGAAAAAAAAAACGGCTTTGGCAAGCAGATAAGATCAAAACGAAGCAGGAGGAGGATGATGAGGACTCTTTTGTCTGTGGGGGCCCAAGCTTGGACTCATTGTTTTCCTTTCATAATTAGCTTTTGCACCGCTTTGTCATCCTAATGCGTCTGGATATTCTTCGGTTAATCAAACGGAACAAGAACAAGAGGGGTGCTGGCTGTTCATGAAGTCACTTCTAGCAGGGCCTGGATTTACAGCCACCAAAAGCAGAGCCGAGGAGCGTATCCTGATCGGTCCTGACAGCCGCTGCCACATTAAGCCGCCCCACAGCTGCGACATGAAGGTGCTTTGAGCTGTTATCATGAATACCCCTCCGCTATCTTTAAAGATCATCAAAACAGCTTCACGTTCTTGCAGGAGCCATTGTCAACTGTGGTGTCCGCTGCGTTTGAACGGCATAAATTGCTTGAACGTTTTAATAGTAGCTTAAAGCTCTTAATGTAGATCATTTTAAAGCGGCCTTCGTCCTCGCAGAGTTTTATCCTACGAACCGCAAGCACGACAAAACGCGTAGTAGAGGCTTCGGACGGAGCTGCCTTCCCTTAACAAATACTCAGCGTTTTTAAAATATTTGCCCAAACAGGAATGCTTGAATTAAAGCGGTTGAGTTTGCAGATCACCCCGGGAGATTATTCAGTGTCTCGGGGGTTTAAATCGCCATCACGAAGCAGCTTCAAAAAGGATGGCCCTTGAAGATCCAGGGATGTTTCCAGAAATGTAGAGAGCCTTGATACCAAGCGGCTTAAAATTTATTTGGATAGAAAAAGGTTTTTTTAAAAAAATAAATAAATAAATAAATAAAATTGCGCCGGCGGCAAAATTAACCCATCCTGCTTCGGTATGCTGTTTTGGGACTATTTTGCAGAAGGGTTAAGATGTTTCTAAGAGGCTGTGTACACTCTGACTAACTTCCAAGCCCATCGTTTGATTGGCAGGCTTCAGCAACAGTGATCCAAAGCTTTGGTAACTGTAAATCAAGGGTCCCCAATCCCCGCCAAGCCATGGACCATTTGGAACCGGTCCGCACAAGCAGCAGGCGAGCACGTGCAGCCAGGTCCATTTGCGCAAGCGGTGGGCACTTGCATGTGTGTGTGAAGCTCCATTGGTGTGAGCAACAGGTGAACCTGCCGGTCAGACAAATGGCGCTTCCTGCGCACGCTCAAGTACCCGCCACTCACGCAAATGGACCGGCAAGCGCATGCTAGCCTGCCGCTCTCACAGAACCATTTCCTCTTCTCCCCCGTCAGTCCGCACAACAGGGATCACTCTTGTAAATGATCTCATTTGATGGCCCAAAGGTACTTTTTCAGGAGGCAACTGGACTTTCTCATTTTTCTTTGAAGACCTTTCGGTTCCCATCCCAGAAGCTTCTTCAGCTCTGACTGGAAGGTGGGGAAGGGAAGGATTTATACTCCTTGCAGACAGGCTGGTCATTTGCCTCCTTTTAGAGAGTCGTTGAGGCCACTTGGAGGCTTTTCTGTGTCCTCAGGGTCACCTGAGCGGTGCGAATGGTTGAGGAGCCTTCTTGGAAGTGCTGAAAGGACCATGTGGTAGACTGGAGATAGATGGTGTCCTATCCCTCCCCTTCTGTTGAGGGAGGGCCGTTCAAATAAGCTGTTCCTCTATCTCCAGTCTACAACGCAGTCCTTTCAGCAGATCCAAGAAGGCTCCACACCCATTTGCACCACTCAGGTGACCCCCCGAGGACACAGATAAACCTGAAAGTGGCCTCCGTGACTCCCTAAATGTCTATGGAGATTCTCAGTCATCCGGGTCGCGGTTGTCCCAAAGATGCTTTTTCAGGAGGCAACTGGACTTTCTTGTCTTTCTTTGAAAACGTTTCACTTCTCACCCAAGAAGCTTCTTCGGCTTCTTCCCTCTTTTGCAAGACTGGAATGTCTAGTAGTCAAGCACACCTTCTGGGGATGGAGAACCACCACTGAGAGCAACCGGCCACCTCTTCCAGGGTGTTCTGTTCCAGCCTACTATCGGCCCTGCAGAAAAGGCAGGGACAACCCCTTTCACAAAACGGCAAGAGGCTGGAACTAAGCCTGCCAAATTTATTAACATAAAACAGAGCAGACAGAGCAAAGAGAGCAAACACGAACCATGAAACAGGAGCTATTCAAATGGTTGCCTTCAGCAAACCAGCCCTCCCACACATTCCCCTTTTAAACAGTTCAGGGCGTGGCTTCTCTCTGCCTCCTTCCGAGGTGCCCCATTGCCTTCCTCTATTTACTCCTGATTGACTGCCTCCTGCGTTGGGCGTCCTTGAACAGGGCCAGCTGTGGGTCATCTTCATCCACGCTGTCAGGCTCACACAGCTGGGTCTGCGTAGTAACCAGATGGGAGGGGCCTGGCTGAGAGCTCTGCGAAGCCTCAGAACTGTCCTCTGCAGGCTCTCCAAACCCCTCCTCCTCCTCCTCCTCTGAATCGTCCGACCCAACTGCTGAACCCACAGGCTGACACTGAATCACAACACAGGGATCTTCCACAACTCTCTCCAGGGCCCGCTGTGAGAGGGTCCAAGTGGCAAAGAAGGAGAGGGGCCTAGGCCTGCCTTCCCTGCCTTTCTCATGTCACCACCACAAGAGCGTAAAGGGACCGGCCTCTTCCCGGCTGCCGCTGAGGAAATGGGGGTGATAATGGTTGCCTGCAAAGCCAGAAGGCGAGAGATAAGGCCTCTGGAGAAAGTAGGGCGGAAACACTTCGGAGGGAGCTGATAATCTGCCACTGTCTTTCCCCACGGAGCTGGCTGAGAGCTGGCAAGCTGCTCTCTTGATTGGCACCCAGTAATGGAGGAGGAAGGGAGACACACGTTCGGGAGGAGCAGAAGGAAGGAGAGGAGGGGAGGTTACACCAGTACCCCAGTTGGGAATCCTCACGAAAGAATTTGGTGATGGTGAATTAAAAGGGGGGGAGGTGGGCGAGCGCAGTGTTGATCTCTTCCACTGCCCCCACCCCGACCAAAAAGATGGGAACTTCTCGTCCTCCATTTGCAGAGAAGTGAGCAGGGTGTCTCTCAGGAGAGGGGGGGGGGAAATGGGCTTGCTCCTCACCCCCGTCTTCGGAGAGCAGAGGAGCCCCAAGAAAGGAGGATGAGGGTAAAGCAAGGTGGGCAGAAAAGCAAGACAAAACCCCTCACGTTACCACTATGGAGTTGTTAGCTTTTAATCTTCTTCTGGACACTTTTAATAAAACAAATTATATATCAGAACGCAGGCGTTCCAAGGTAGGACAAGGTGGAGCAGTGGGCTAATGCCTCCTTAAGTAACACCAGCTGCCTGCAATTAGTGCAGGTTCGAGTCCCACCAGGCTCAAGGTTGACTCAGCCTTCCATCCTTCCGAGGTAGGTAAAATGAGGACCCAGATTGTTGGGGGGGGGGGGCGAAAGCCCTAATAATAAGCAGGCATATACACAGAATGAAGGCTATTGCTAAGCACATTGATTTGTGCTTCTTAGATTGTAAGCCGCCCTGAGTCTTCGGAGAAGGGCGGGATATAAATGGGATTTAAAAAAAAAGAAATCTGCAGACTTTCCCAGTGAGGAAGCCAAACCAGAAAGCGGAAGAAGATAAGTCTGGCTTCTCTAAACACTTAAAGGCCATCTGAGGACAAACCCAGGAGATGAGAGATGGGAGAAGCCAAACGGTCCAGCGGTCCAGGCCTGTGGAGGTGCACAGCGGCTCTGCTCAGCAGCCAAGAGAGAGAGAGAGAGAGAGAGAGAGAGAGCAACTTTGGTGAAACTCGGTTCTGGAACTGCTTAGGGCCGTGGTGGCGAACCTATGGCAGGCGTGCCACAGGTGGCACGCAGAGCCCTCTCTGTGGGCATGCGCGCCATCACCCCAGTCCTAGGCCTTCAGCTGGGTTTTATTAAACCTTTTTGCTTTAGGCCTCCACCCCTGTGTTCCCCCCCCAAAAAAAAAGGTTCAATCAATTTCAACTTCTCAAGGGAAAAAAAAAAGATCTCGCAAAATTGGAATTGATTTATTGAACTTTTTAGTCCCACCCGGTCTGCCGTTACCACCGCAGCCACCCCCACCCAATGGGCCACACCCAACCAGAACCCAGCGATACATAAGTGGGCTTTGGGTTGCAGTTTGGGCACTCGGTCTCTAAAAGGTTCGCCATCACTGGCTTAGGGAATAATATGAGCGTGTTGAGTTCCCCAAGTCAGCTCAGTGTTGATTGACTGATTTCAGCAAAACCTTGGGTCAGTACTGCCATCCTGCTGCACCAGCTGCCATCTTCGCCAGCTGCCAGCCTGCCACAAGCAATAAGGAGGATGGAGCTACAGGGAGATAAAGGGGGGGGGAGCTGGGATAAGGGGAATCAAAACTACTCGCAGTGCCGTCCCTTGGGGTGCCGATGGCTGTTTCAAGGTCATGGAATGTAGAATGTAGAAATGTAGAATTCTTTATTGGCCAAGTGTGATTGGACACACGAGGAAGGTGTCTCCGGTGCATAAGCTCTCAGTGTACATGAAGGAATGAAATCTGTCAGCATCCAGTCCGCCAAGCCAGGGTCTCCTACCAAAACAATTTTTGAATGCAATTGGACAGTTGGAGATATCGAGTGGGGAACTAAGGAGAAACTTCCTGACAGTGAGAACAGTTAATCAGTGGAACAATCTGCCTCCAGAAGTTGTGGGTGCTCCAACAGTGGAAGTTTTTAAGAAGAGATGGGACAGCCATTTGTCTAAAAAGGTATAGGGCAGGGGTAGGCAACCTTGGCTCTTTTATGACTCATGGACTTCAATTCCCAGAATTCCTGAGTCAGCAATAGCTGACTCAGGAATTCTGGGAGTTGACGTCCATGAGTCATAAAAGAGCCAAGGTTGCCTACCCCTGGTATAGGGGCAGTGATGGCAAACCTTTTAGAGACCGAGTGCCCAAACTGCAACCTGACACCCACTTATGTATCATCGGATGCCGGGTGGGTGTGGCCCATTGGGTGGGTGTGACCCATTGGGTGGGCGTGGCTGTGGTGGTAAGGGCAGACTGGGTGGGGCTAAAAGGTTCAATCAATCAATTCCAACTTTGCAAGTTCTTTTTTTTCCCCGCGAGACGTTGACATTGATTGACTGATTGAAGTTTTTTTTTTTTTTGCACACGGCGGCGGAGGCCTAAAGCGAAAAGATTTTATAAAACCCAGATGAAGGCCAAGGACTGGGGCAATGGTGCGCGTGCCCACAGAGAGGGCCTGTTTCCCCATAGGCTCGCCACCATGGGTATAGGGTTTCCTGACTGAGTAAGGGGTTGGACTAGATGACCTCCAAGGTCCCTTGCAACTTTACTGTTATTGTTATTCTATTCTATTCTATTCTATTCTATTCTATTCTATTCTATTCTATTCTATTCTATTCTATTCTATTCTATTCTATTCTATTCTATTCTATTCTATTCTATTCTTCATTCCTATATTCTATTCTGTTCTGTTCTGTTCTGTTCTGTTCTGTTCTGTTCTGTTCTATTTTATTCTATTCTATTGCAGCTTGGACACCATTCTGACTTTTTTTTCCACCCTCCATCATAAATCCACCTCCCTCCAGTCACGTCTAGCGTTAGGAAAAGTGAGGTCCTTTTGGTCTCTCAATATGAGATGAAGATGCTGTTTTCCGCGTCTGGAAATTTGATTAGCGAACCTAAAAACCTTTAAAGGATTTTTTAAAAATAGATTAAAGAGCTGCTCTGTCTGCTTTTTTTTCTTTTTTTAAATAAAACACCCTGCATTTACAACCTGACAGTAACGCTAAAATGTTCCTTCTGATAGCGTTCTCTGCCATAAGCCTGCAGGCTTTGCACTCCCGTGCTTAGTTAAACAGTTTTTATCTTACATAAAACCATGGAAAGCTACTTCGAGAGAGCAGACCAGGCTGCTTCGGAGGGTGATTTAAGTGAGTTTTGCCCTTGCTCTAACTGGCCTCTTGTTAAAGACTTTGACGTTTATGTGTCTAGACTTGGATTGTTCCAATATTGATTTTGTACGCAAAATAATGGAGCGCCAGAGCCATCTCCCACCAGCTCTACAAATCATGCGCCTTCCTCCGTGGGCCGCCTTGCTTAATGATAAGAGCGAGACCGGGAGTGGCACTGTCTAGGCTGCACATCTGCCTCCTTGCTCTGCGTGCATCCCCTGCTCTCTATCACTCCTCCGTAGCCCCGACAAGTCTCCGGGTGCAGCAGGATGGCGCTCGCTCTGTGGCCAGGGTATGGTCGCTGGTTGTCCTGCCGCAGTGGAGAACAGGGAACGGTGTGTGTGTGTGTCTGGCGCTGCCCTTCTTGGCCTTCTGCTAGGGGAGTCTGGTCAAAAAAAGTCAAGATGGCAGCTGTGACAGTGTGATCAGAGCTTCCTGTTGGTTTACGCCTGCAGCTTTGGTCCCGCTGTTGGGATGGCCATCTTTTTTTTTTTTGATTACCACTTGCAGAAACCCCTGTATTCAAGTCAAAGAGCCGGGCTCCAGTCCAGAATAGAATAGAATAGAATAGAATAGAATGGAATGGAATGGAATGGAATGGAATGGAATGGAATGGAATGGAATGGAATGGAATAGAATAGAATAGAATAGAATAGAATAGAATAGAATAGAATAGAATAGAATAGAATAGAATAGAATAGAATAGAATAGAATAGAATAGCAGAGCTGGAAGGGACCTTGGAGGTCATCTAGTTCAACCCCCTTGCTCAGGCAGGAAAACCTATACCATTTCAGACAAATGTCTGTCCAGTCTCTTCTTAAAAACTTCCAGTGTTGGAGCATTCACAGCTTCTGGAGGCAAGTTGTTCCACTGGTTAATTGTCCTCACTGTCAGGAATTTTCTCTTTAGATCTAGGTTGCTTCTCTCCTTGGTTAGTTTCCATCCGTTGCTTCCTGTCCTGCCTTCAGATGCTTTGGAGAATAGCTTGGCTCCCTCTTCTTTGGGGCCGCCCCTGAGATATTGGAACACTGCTATCATGTCCCCCCTCGTCCTTCTTTTCATTAGACAATACCCAATCCCAGCAACTGTTGTTGCACCCCACAATTTGTGTCCTCATATTACTGACCTTGGAAGGATGGAAGGCTGAGTCAACCCTGAGCCTGCAGTACTGTATTCTAACCACTGCGCCACACAGCTCTTATATGATAATATAGCGCAGGTCCAGAACGCGCCTTCCCACTCTGTGGATGCCCAGCAAGGAATTCCTGCTGACCTTCAGGTTTCTCCACACCTTCCCACAATATATCAAGTTGGGGTGGGACAAACTCGCGGTGGCAAATTCACCGCAGGACACTTGCCTGGGGCCATCTCACCACAGGACAGCTCACTGCCACGCAATTCGATAATTCAATTTAATTATTTTAAAATTATTTACAAACTGTTTTTAATTTTTGCCATTCACATTTCATTTTCTCCCTCTTTTGGCCTCCTTCCTTCCTGTTCCACCATTTCTCCGACATTAGAGCAACTCTTGCACTGTGGTGAGTTGTCCCTGTAGTGAGTTGGCCATGGAGAGTTGGCTGCCCCAAATTGGCCGCAGTGAGTTGTCCTAGACCAGGGGTAGGCGACCTTGGCTCTTTTATGACTCGTGGACTTCAACTCCCAGAATTCCTGAGCCAGCCACGCTGAGGGGAAAGGGAGAGGTTTCCATACTGAGCCATGCTGGCTGAGGAATTCTGGGAGTTGAAGTCCACGAGTCATAAAAGAGCCAAGGTCGCCTACCCCTGGCCTAGGCCGCTTTATGACTCGTGGACTTCAACTCCCAGAATTCCTGAGCCAGCCACGCTGAGGGGAAAGGGAGAGGTTTCCATACTGAGCCATGCTGGCTGAGGAATTCTGGGAGTTGAAGTCCACGAGTCATAAAAGAGCCAAGGTTGCCTACCCCTGTCCTAGACCCATGCCAAGTGACAGCACAAACTTTGCTGGTTCCACGACACCTCCCACCCGTGTTGGGCTGTTCCATCAAATCTGGAGGGGGTATCAGCTCAGCACTCAGAGGTGGAGCCTCCAGCTGTGGTTATAAGGGGATCCAGGATCCTCCAGCTTGCCGGGGCCCTCTCCGCCACTTGGCACACCAAGTCCCCTTACCTTTCTCTTGAAAAGGGCTGCGCTTCAGATGCAGTTGACAGTAACCTAATCAAGACCCTCCTGTGTACAAACAGATCGCAGATAATTCTGACAGATATTGCTTTAACTCCCCCCCAACACACACACACACACACACACACACACACACACTTCTGCGCCCCCGGGTGAGTGCCTACAATTCTCTTAAGTGGCGGAACTGATGGACAGAGAGCAAGAAGCAGATAAAGACCACACATGTTGCCCCTTTAGGACTCTGGGAAGAAAACATTTGAAAAATACGCCAGCACTCTCCCTACCACTGGGACAAGGATGTTGCCCAAGGAAAGACGTTGGCATAAATCTGATCGTTGGGAAACAACAGATGTTGCCTCCCAAGGGTGAAAGGAGAAGAATAATTATTGGGAGCAGCGACACAATACAGAACAAAAGACGTTCGCGCGTTTGCGCTGGCTGAATGCAGTTTGACGCTTTTCTTTGACACCAAGCAAATAGTCTCTTGCAGGGGTGTGCCTCTCTCTCTCTCTCTCTCTCTCTGTGTGTGTGTGTGTGTGTGTATCACAAAATAACAAGTGGGGGAGAGGGGAATCCAAGGACATCCTCAAACATTCAGATGGAAAAACAGCAACAACGTTGGCGGGCATGTGCAGACCTCCAAGCCATCCTAACTTAGTTTTCCTTCTTGGCTTATCTAGAGAATCCCCCCAGTTTGTTGTTGTTGTTGTTGTTGTTAGCTGCGAAGTCGTGCCCGACCCATCGCAACCCCATGGACAACGTTCCTCCAGGCCTTCCTGTCCTCTACCATCTTCTGGAGTCCATTTAGGCTCACGACTCCTGCTTCAGTGACTCCATCCAGCCACCTCATTCTCTGTCGTCCCCTTCTTCTCTTGCCCTCAACCTTTCCCAGCATGAGGCTCTTCTCCAGTGAGTCCTTCCTTCTCATTAGGTGGCCAAAGTATTTGAGTTTTAGCTTCAGGATCTGGCCTTCTAAAGAGCAGTCAGGGTTGATCTCCTCTAGGGCTGACTGGTTTGATCGCCTTGCAGTCCAAGGGACTCGCAGGAGTCTTCTCCAGCACCATAGTTCAAAGGCCTCCATTCTTTGGCGCTCAGCCTTTCTTATGGTCCAACTTTCACTGCCATACATTGCAACTGGGAAGACCATAGCCTTGACTATACACACTTTTGTTGGCAGGGTGATGTCTCTGCTTTTTAGTGTGCTGTCTAGATTTGCCATTGCTTTCCCCCCCAGGAGCAAGCGTCTTTTAATTTTTTGGCTACAGTCCCCATCCCCAGTTTAGCTTATTCTAATTTGTTGCCTTTATTTTCTATACATTAGTTGAGCAGCATGGCGGCCTAGAGGTGAAGACGCTCACCTCCCACTCAGAAGGTTGAGAGTTCAATCCTAGGTAGGGGCAGATATTTCTCTTCTAGGGCACAAAGGGGAAAAAATATCTCACTGCGAACTCCTTGAAAGTTCAGTAAACTCTCAGCTCCATCCAGTCACACTGACTCTACCCCAAATAGTTCAGTGATCACAGGATCATAAAAAGGGAATTTTCTATACATTAGTTCACAGAATCCCAGAGCTGGAAGGGGTCTCAGAGGTCACCTATTCCAACCTTGCCTGCTCGGTGCAGGACTGATTAAAGTACCACAGCTCTGCTTGAACGCTTCCAGTGAAGCAACCAATGGCACAGACTGACACAGATTGTTGTCTATGGTTGTCAAGAAATTCCTCTAGCTAAATCTACTGTCTCTGCAGGCTGAGATGATTGGCGCTGGGCCCGCCCTTCCCCACATCACAACCATTTGGAGCGTGGAGCCTGGCTAAAGATACCCAGATCGTTCAACCTGTCCTGTCGGCCTTGCTTTCCAGTCCCCTCAACAACTTGGAAGCCTCCTCTGAACTCTTATGTTTACTCAGCCCTGCTCAGAAATTCAAGTGGGGCCTGGTCAAAGCCAAGTGAAGGAGACAGCATGGAAAATTCCAGAGAAGCCAGGCAGCCTTGTGAATCAGTAATATTTAAAGAAACCTAAATTGGCCTATCTCCACTTAGAACCACCTATGTTGACATTTGAACTACAGTGCTGGAGAAGACTCCTGCGAGTCCCTCGGACTGCAAGGCGATCAAACCGGCCAGTCTTAGAGGAGATCAACCCTGACTGCTCTTTAGAAGGCCAGATCCTGAAGCTAAAACTCAAATACTTTGGCCACCTAATGAGAAGGAAGGACTCATTGGAGAAGAGCCTCATGCTGGGAAAGATTGAGGGCAAGAGAAGAAGGGGACGACAGAGAACGAGGTGGCTGGATGGAGTCACTGAAGCAGGAGGCGTGAACTTAAATGGACTCCAGAAGATGGTAGAGGACAAGAAGGCGTGGAGGAATGTGGTGCATGGGGTCTCGATGGGTCGGACACGACTTCGCAGCTAACAACAATATATCTATATCTATATCTCATTGGCCACCTAATGAGAAGGAAGGACTCACTGGAGAAGAGCCTAACGCTGGGAAAGATTGAGGGCAATAGAAGAAGGGGACGACAGAGAATGAGGTGGCTGGATGGAGTCACTGAAGTGGTAGGTGTGAGCCTAAATGGACTCCAGAGGATGGTAGAGGACAGGAAGGCCTGGAGGAACGTGGTGCATGGGGTCATGATGGGTCGAACATGACTTCACAATAAGTCTGACACTTATTAAGAATACACTTTGTGTAAGAATCAGGAATGGGTTTCGGTTGAAAAAATCTCCGCCTGTCAGTTGCAACGGTCTTGACAGAAAGAGCTGAGAAATAAATACCTTATTATTCCCCTGTCTCGGATGGCAGCTAGACGCAATGACCTGCAGGAAACATGGATGACTGTGGCTCCTATACGAGTGGCCGAATATTAATTTGGGATGACAGCTCAGTGTTCGGCCTTGCGCCTTTCTTAGTTTCTCCTACTAATTAGTAACCTTTCACCTCATCCCAAACAGGGAGAATTGCTACTGGCTAAGCAGGCAGGTCAAGACAAAGTCCACCAGGCGAAGCTTTGCTGCCCTGGATCTGCTTCATTCCTTCTCTTTCTCCCCCTGCAAATCAAGCCTGGGGGTGCAACAGCTGGCTTCTGATTAGGGCTCCAATGGCTTTGGATTGGATACTTGGCAAAGCCCCGTGAAACGTGGAAGATTTTTCTCCACTTGATCCACTTGATTCATTATTGCACACGGAATTTGTATGTCTATGGAGATTCTCAGTCATCCAGCTTCTGGTTATCCCAAAAGGTGTTTTTTCACGAGGCAAATGGACTTTCCTGTTTTTCTTTGAAGACTTTTTGCTTCTCATCCAAGAAGCTTCTTCAGCTCTGACTGGATGGTGGGGAAGGGAAGGATTTATACTCCTTGCAGACAGCTGGTCATTTGCCTTCTTTTAGGGTGTCATTAGTGCTACCTGGACGCTTATCTGTATCATCAGGGTCACCTGAGTAGTGCAAATGGCCTTCTTGGAGCTGCTGAAAGGGCTGCAGACTGGAGATAGTTGACATTGTATCCCTCCCTCCTCTGTTGAATGAGGGCTGTTCAATTTTGATGGCCTCTTTGACCCCTCTTTCAAACCATGTGGACTTTGCTGTCTTCAAAAAAGCGACCTCTGTCTTTTAAATGTAGAAACAGAGTTTGCATCTAAGCTGTTCCAGCCTACGACTGGCCCTGTTTGAATGTCAGGGACAACCCCTTTTTATAGTTAACAGGCTGAAAAAAACCCAACCAAATTTATTTACAAAGAAATCAAAAGTTCAAACAAGAGTTAAACCAAAAGTTCAAACAAGAGTTAAACAGGAATAACAGACCAGCACTCTAGCAGAAGATCTTCAAACGGTTGCCTTCAGCAACCAGAACCTCCCACACCTTCCCCTTTTATCAGCAGTCCCAAGGCGTGGCTTCTCATTGCCTTCTCCTCCTCTCACCGAGTTGTCTCATTGCCTTTCTCTGTTCTACTCTGTTGGATTGCCTCCTGCTCCTAGCGTCCCTGAATAGATCCAGCAGTGAATCATCTACGTCCAATACCTTGTGCTCACACAACTGAGTCTGATGAGGACCATGACGGGAGGGGCCAGGCTGAGAGTCCTGCAGTGCATCAGAGCCTCCCTCCAACACCAAAGGCTCTCCAATCCCCTCCTCCTCCTCCTCCTCCTCAGATTCCTCAGACTCAGCTGCTGGGAGCACAGGCTGACACTGAATCACAACACTAAGGCAAAATTAACACAAAGTTAACACTACATATCGTTATGACAAATTCATTTGGCAAGTGAAGTTTTTGGTACTTTGTCAGGATTTTAGTCCCAGCAGTAAATGTAGAACGGACTTTAATATGGCTTTGTGGATAGTAGCTGCTAAGGGGTCTAGGACAAACTCGCCACCGCCAACTTGCCGCAACCAGCTTACTATGGACAACTCACTGTGGGAAAACTTGCCATGGCATCCCTGTCATCAGATCTGTTTTGTGACGTTTTCCACAGTGGCTGTTAAATGGACCCATTCTTCCCAACCGCTGTTGTTGGAAACCAGCAAAAAAAAAAAAAAGCAAAGCATGTTCGTGTGATCCTGGGATAGTGCAACTGTTTGCCAAGTTCCCGAAATGCAATCATGTTATTGGGTGTGTGTGTGTTTGGGGGGAGAGGGTTGGTAAACACCCAGCCAGGCAGAGGGGACTCTCAAGTGCAGAATTAGCCTTGAGTCCTTGCTTAGCCACAAGAGATCCAGAACTGAGTCTCCCTTACACTCCGTAGACCCTTATGTATCTGTTCCCAAGCTGAGACTGGCAGTCTGGGGAGATTCCTGTATTATAGGCAGAATGTAATAAAGTGGTATGCTTGAACCTGGTGTGGATCTGGTTTGCTGATGTGCCTAACCTTTTATGAAGTGCTTTAACAGAACAATTCTAAAACAACCAGTTGTAAGACAAGGATTATCTGTATCTTTCCCATCTGCCCTCCCCCCCCCCCAGTGCTTTCCCCACTCTTTCTTTTCCCAAGGCTTCCCTCCTTCACTTCTGGGTAGGTTTTTTTTTGCTCGTCGTTTCCTTGCTTTCCCATTATTCTCCTAACACCAACCACATCTTTCCCTCTCCAGACTTCCCAGCTGTTTTCAGCCATTTCCCGGGATCCTGAAGCTTCCTTCCCAACCAACTAACCATCTGCAGCCATAGCGTGCCACTTTCCCTAACCTCCACTGGACAACCTATCATTCATTAAAGCTACAGAGATTTGTTTGTTTGCTCGCTTTTCTCTCCAAAGTTGCCCATGAAGCTGCGTCTTTTCTTAATCACTAGAGGGGGGGGGGAATAGACAGGAAGAGTCTTTGTGCCAGAGCGCCCTCTACTGGTGGAGAAAGTAGTTGCAGTTCTTTGGAAAACGGTGAAACCATTGCTTATAATATATTGCCCCGGTGTTCATAACGATGAAGACTTTATGTATAATTTATTAACTGGATAATGAAAAGTGTTCCGTCTATTTTACTACCTTTTACTGCTTTGTGACTTTTTTTTGGTCTTCTCGGAATAATCTTTCCCCTTAAGTGGTCAATAAAATTGTAACGCTACTAGGAATCTTTTTTTTTCTATCTAGGGGTACGTGCGTATCAGGAATTCATTTTTGCCAGAGCTCTTACAGTACACCATAATGCTTTGTTAAAATTTGTAATAGGGTACGTACATTGGAATTAATTCACAAACAATGAAATTAGTTTGTCTTCAACTTTATTCTATAAACCACTGTATTTCTGCTCACACAAGATAACTGCAAAGTGGGCAATTTATTAGTCATCTCTCGGAGGCCATTCCCGACAAGATGAAACTATTTTTTTTTACTTCTAAAAAGCAGTTATTTAAAATGACAAATGGCAAAGTTTTCCCCAGATTATTAACTTTGCACGCTTGGTATTTCCCTAGGGCAAAAGATATGAATGTGTGTTTTTCAGATGCCCGTAATCTTGATTTGGCCTTAAATGTTTACAGTCAGGAACCCAAAGTCTCTTTTATTTGATAGATATGCAGAATACAGAATAAAAGAGTTGGAAGGGACCTTGGAGGTCTTCTAGTCCAACCCCCTGTCCAGGCAGGAAACCCTATAAAAATGGTTGTCTAATCTCTTTTTAAAAACGTCTAGTTTCAGAGCATCTGCAACTTCTGGAGGCAAGTTGTTCCACTGGTTAATTGTTCTCACAGTGAAGAAATTTCTCCTTAGTTCTAGGTTGCTTCTCTCCTTGGTTAGTTTCCATCCTTTGCTTCTTGTCCTGCCTTCGGGTGCTTTGGAAAATAGGTTGAACCCCCCCCCCCTCCTCCTTCTAATACTAGAACACTGCTATCATGTCACCCCTAGTCTTTCTCTTCATTAAACTAGACATACCCAATTCCAGCAACCGTTCTTTATATGTGTTAGCCTCCAGTCCAGTCCCCTAATCATCTTTCTTGCTCTTCTCTGCACTCTTTCTAGAGTCTCTACATTTTTTCACATCGTGGTGATCAAAACTGGATGCAGAATACCAAGTGTGCTCTTACCAAGGCATTATAGTGTGATATTAACACATCACACGATCTTGATTCTATCCCTCTGTTGATGCAAGCAAGATTGCATTGGCTTTTTTTGGCAGCTGCAGCACACAGCTGGCTCGTATTTAAGTGCCCGTCCACTAGGCCTCCAAGATCCCTCTCACAGTTGCTACTATTGAGCCAGGGACCACCTATACCAGTGATGGCAAACCTTTTAAGAGACCAAACTACAACCCAAAACCCACTTATGTATTGTTGGGTGCTGGGTGGGTGTGGCCCATTGGGTGGGCGTGGCTGTGGTGGTAATGGCAGACTGGGTGGGACTAAAATGTTCAATCAATCCATTCTAACTTTCCGAGATCTTTTTTTCCCCGCGAGAAGTTGAAATTGATTGATTGATTGAACCTTTTTTTTTTTGCACACGGCGACGGAGGCCTAAAGTGAAAAGGTTTTATAAAACCCAGCTGAAGGCCTGGGACTGGGGCAACGGCGCACATGCTCCCTGAGCTGCATTGGCTCCCAGTTGCCTTCCGGGTGAGATTCAAGGTGATGGTAATGGTCTTTAAAGCCCAACATGGCATGGGTCCGGAGTACCTTAGGGATCACCTGCGGCCGGCATCAACTTCCCTCCGCCCAGTGCGCTCCCACAGAGAGGGCCTCCTCAGGGTGCCACCGGTCAGAGAATGTCGCCTGGTGGCCCCCAGGGAGAGGTCCTTCTCTGTGGGCGCGCCGGAATTGTGGAACCGTTTGCCGGTTGAGCTCCGGACGGCGCCCGACCTTCGCTCCTTCCAACGTGATCTGAAGACCTACTTGTTCAAACAAGCCGGCCTGGCCTGATGGGTGATGGGTTTAGATTTTAATATTTTTTTTAATGTATTTTAATTCATTGTTCTTAGCTTCTGGGCACCTGTTTAATCTCTTTTAATGTTTGTATTCTTGTGTTTTTATATGTTTGCCCTGTTCACCGCCCTGAGTCCTTCGGGAGAAGGGCGGTATACAAATATATTATTATTATTATTATTATTATTATTATTATTATTATTATTATTATTATTATTATTATTATTATTATTATTATTATTATTATTATTATTATTATTATTATTATTATTATTATTATTATGTAGAACCTTACTTTTTTTTTCCCCACCACTGAATTTCATTTTGATGGAGCCCAGTGTCCCTGTATTGAAAGTACAGATGAGTAACAGAGCAGAGAACAAACTGCAAATGAACAATCAGTTGCCACAGGTCACTTTGGAAACATTTTGAAGAACTTGTGCTGCCAGGTTGAGCCCAGCGTGGACCTCTCAGGAGATGCTTTATGAATATCTCCAGGTCACTGCTAAGTCTTCCCACATCATTTAAATCCCAGCATTTGGTGGCACCAAGCTACGCGTGCTTGATCCTGTCTCCAATGCTGCTCGCCTCTGCTTGGCTTCCTTCAAACGCCACCTTAATCTCTTCAAGATGGGCTGCTGACCTGGCTGGAAATGCAGGGGACCATGGGGGTGGGGGGCTACTTCCTGCTTCTCCTGCCCTTCGGCTCTCCACTACATCTTGCGGCCAGCTGGACTTTCTCCTTCTCTGGCAGTTGACCTGTGTCCTTCCAAGCCTGGGAAACCCCACCTGTTTGGGTTAAGTTGAGAAGAATTGGGGGGTGGGGGGGTGGTTTTTTTTTTCCTCAACCAAGGTGCTTGCCGGTGACGGTTGTGGTCCGTGCAGAAGTTCACATGGTATTCATTTCAAGCAAAGCTTTATTTCTGGCAGGGTGTATGGGATCCAGATGTGCTTGGCCAAGTTAGGTTTCTACTTTGGGGAATTGGTGTTTTCCGAGCACTCGGGCAACGCCGAACGCTCTCCACGGACACTGCTCTCCGCGCACAATTCATTGCACTCATGACAAGTATAAAATGGACCTTGACAAATGACATGGAGCCATTCAAGTCGTGGAGGCTGAGACGCCAAGTTTGATCACCTAAGGAGGGGTGGGTGGGAAATCCCTGAAGGCTAAAAACGTATGAATGAAGGCGAACGTACATGTCCTGGGATAACCCTGCAGGATCCAATCTGGATCGGCCCCTGGAACCAGAGGTTTATTCTTCCGAGCTTTCAGACTCATGCTGAAGTCCTTTTTCAGGGAAGCCCAAAAGACGTAGTGGTGGAGGAGAAGGAAAAGCAAATTGGGCTGGACTCCAGCAATTCGGAAGCCTTCAGTAATGGGCAGCTGGATGCAGTTTTAGCCTGAAGTAACCCTGGCCAGAGGAAGGACCAGTTGACACTCTTATTTATTTATTTATTTATTTATTTATTTATTTATTTATTTATTTATTTATTTATTTTTTTCGATGAGAAGAAAAGGGAAGGGGGAGAAAAGGAAAGAAAGGCAAGGGCCAAGGAGAGAGAAGACAGCCCAGGAGAAACACAAAGGGAAGGAGAATTCCGACACTGGGCGTGTATAAATCACTAAAAATATATTCTGTAGCTGGGAGGACTTGGCCAGACATGTGAAGAAGAGTGTGGGAGTCTGTTTTTCAGACAGGACAGTCCCCCTGCAGCATGGAAATAAGATGTTTAAATTTAGTAGCTGGAACAATGAGCCAAAACACAGTTAGAGCTAATAGTGCCTGCCTGAGGCAATCTGCAGTGGCGTAGCGTGGGTTGTCAGCACCCGGGGCAATTTGCGCCCCCTAACCCGGTGACGTCATGGCACCGCCGAAAAGACGCGCCCCGCAGCGGCGTAGACTTTCCAAGAAGAGTCGCGCGCATGCGGGATGCTTCCGGGTCCCTCTCGAGGGCGGCTGGGCGGGGCTCCGACCTGCAAGAGCCGCTGCATTCAAGCTCGCACGTGAGCCCCGCTAAATAAAGCCACGCATGCGCACGAAGCTAGGCCAGCCGGCCGGCGGGTCCGTCTTCGCTTGGCCAAGCCTGCCGGGGCGCCTGCGGGGCGCTTGCGGTTGGCCTGAGCCTGGGTGGAGAGTTGGGCGCTTCTATTTATTTTATTCAGTTTATGTGGCCGCCCATCTCACCTGCCGGACTCGTTTCGCTTTGCAAGAAAGAGCAGCTCGAGAGCGGAGCCAAGCCGACTCTGTGCAGCCCTTGGGGCTCCCTGAGCAGCTCAGTGCGAGCGCGCCCCCCCAGATGTTGCGCCCGGTGCGGCCCGCCCCCCCTGCACCCCCCACGCTACGCCACTGGCAATCTGTGCTGTGGTTAGTTGCTGTGGCTGTGAAGGGGGAATTCCCCCTTTTTTCCCCGCCTTTTTCTTCTGTGTGCTGTCTGCCAAAGGTGCTTTTTGTTCACGAGGCATCTGGACTTTCTTGTTTCGCTTCTCATCCCAGAAGCTTCTTCAGCTCTGACTGGATGGTGGGGAATGGAGGGGTTTACATTCCTTGCAGACAGCTGGTCATTTGCATCCTTTTAGAGGGTCGTTGAGGCCACTTGGAGGTTTAATCTAGGTCCACGGGGGTCACCTGAGTGGTGCAAATGGGTGAGGAGCCTTCTTGGAACTACGGAAAGGACGGTGTTGTCAGCAGTTCCAAGAAGGCTCCACACCCACTTGCACCACTCAGGTAACCCTGAGGACACAGGCAAACCTCCAAGTGGCCTCAACGACCCTCTAAAAGGATGCAAATGACCAGTTTTCTGCAAGGAATATAAATCCTTCCATTCCCTACCAAACAGTCAGAGCTGGAGAAACTTCTGGGATGGGAAGCGAAACATCTTCAAAGAAAAAAAACAGGAAGTCCAGTTGCCTCTTGAAAAAGCACCTTTGGGACAACCATGACCTGGATGAGGGAGAATCTCCTTAGATGCGTCTTCTGTAATTTCCCTCATTATTTTCCTGTGTGTCTGACTATCTTGTTTGCTGTAATATAGCGGTGTAAAATATATTTATTTATATGAAACTACAAGTTCGTGTCAGCGTCTCTGACTTCATTTGGACAGCCACTGCGTCATTCCCTGACAAAAGATATTAAGACAGAAATTCAAGATGGCAACAATGTCCCTTACTACTGTCTGCTTCACAGTAACCACTACTTGAAGGGTGGCTGACCTCTAAGACTGAGGTCTGTTGGAAAAGGCATTTCAATTAGCCGTCTAAATTGGTGTCCCTCACAACATACGGCAGCAAAGATTTGCCATGCATTTTACCTTGACATTTCTGCTTTGTTACAGCACAAAGTGGCTTTTTTGTTCCCTATAGCAGGGGTCCCCAACCCCTGGTCCGTGGACCGGTATCGGGCTGCAGCATGCCAGCAACCGGTTCGCACAAACAAGCCAAGCCCCATCCGCGGGATGCATGCAGCACACAAAACCAGGCCCCCTCCGGTCCGCGGAAAAAACTCTCGCCACGGAACCGGTCCCTGGTGCCCCAAAGGTTGGGGAACCTCTGCCCTAAAGTCCCAGACGGGGTTAACGTTTTCCTTAGACAATTTACTGCATTTGCCCTTTCCTTTTCCTGATCCATCTCTGCTGGACCAAAGTTCTAAAATGACCCCACAGACTATTTCCATCAAAATTTAGCATCCTCCTTCGCTCATTGCAGACTGTCTTAGGGAGAAAGACTGGACGTGCCAAAAGGGATCGCAAACTTTAAAGCACCCCTCTGGCCGTTGAGAAATAATCAGCCTGGCGGCTAACAACATCGGAAGGAGGGAAACGCCGTAATGAGGAAACAACCGCTACATCGGGGTTTTTGTTTGTCTGTTTTAAATTTTAATAGGTAGCAAATTTTAATGCAGAGGAGAAAAAAAATGCAGGAAAGGAGAAGAGAAGCCACGTTAGGTCAACAGAGTCCCATTCCCATTCCATTTCCGGGCCAGGTTTGCAACGGAAACGCCACTGTGAACTACCAGCGTAGCAGTGACCGGGCGCAGAATAAAATTGTTCAGCTCTGCTTCAGCAACCACAAAGGTTTCTGCTGATTCAGAGAACTGAAATAAGGCCACCACCAAGGTCTCTCCCTTGGCCCGACCGATCGCTCTTCGTTCTTCCTTAGCTCTGTCTGGGCATGAGGATCAAAGTCTTCCAGGGGGTCATATGCTCGTCTAGCGGGAAGTTTTCTAAACTTTCCGTCGAGGGCTTGCAGGATGAAATCCACCCGACCAGCTCTTAACATCTTTGCAGGCAAAGTCACTTTCTTCAGGACTCTGCTGTAGCCCCTGGCCTGGGCACTCACGATGTACGTGCCAGGGGGCAGAAGTCTCCAGTAATCTCCGTCCTCAGCTAAAAGAACGAAACAAAACAACCATCTCAATTTAAAGGACAGGGATAGTCCAACTTGAACTTCCGGGCTAACTTTCCTCCTAACTTTTAACTAGCCATCTTTCTTCTTTGAAATTCTGCTTGTGTGTATCCCTGAATTACTGACGGACTCAGTCGTCACGCACGCCTATTGAGCACTCGTTTACGAAAATAGAAAATTAATAAAACCTTTGTTTTTTTAAAAAAAATCTGCTTGGCACCCTGGTGGCTAAAATACAGGTTGCTCCTTGGCTTATGACGGTTCGTTTAGCCACCGTTCAAAGTTACAAGGGCGCTGAAAAAGGGGACCGAGGACCGTGTTTCAAAGTTGCGGCTTTTGCAGCCTCCCCAGGGTCACGCCATCAAAATTCGGATGCTTGGGATCTGGTTCCTATTTGTGACCGTCGCTGTGTCCCAAGATCATGTGATCCCGTTCGGCGACCTTCCGACAAGCCACTTTAATCGGGGGGGGGGGGGAAGCCAGATTCTCTTAACAGCCGGGGTTACTAACTTGTGATCCGCTTAGCAACTGTGGCAAGGAAGGTCGTAAAATGGGGCAAAACTCACAAGCAATGTCTCACTTAACGGCATAACTGTTGAGCTCCGCTGCGGTCATAAATCAAGGACTCGCTGTAAAGCCCGTAAATCAGTTAGTAAGAGTTCAAAGGTGTAGAACATTATCCAAGGCTGAAAGTGCACTTAAATAATTTGCTCATCAACAAAGAAGGGAACAACACTGTGTAATGAGATATTAGAGAGAACTCTGCGTTGGCTCCAGACAGGGGCTTAAATCCTTAAATGAAGCTGCTTGAAGTTTTCAAATGTGCTCATCAAGAGAGGTCTGCATTAGTGGATTACTGGAGATACTAATATAAGTTATATCTGGAATGTCTTTTAATTCTGCGGTTGCTCCCCCCCCCCCCCCGTTTTGCAATGGTAAAATTTACTGTTTTTGTAACTAGAACAAGTTGGGATGCAAATATGTGGATCAATCAACACAATATTTTGCTTTCCAGGCGAAAGATTGCGTAACATTCCAGAGGGTGGCCGGGGGGTGGGGGACACAAAATCTAAATCCAAAAGTTTGCTTACTCCAAATTTGTTACCTGTAAGAATATCATGCCGGATGCCTTTCACCGAAATTCGGGCGTTCTTGATTGGGTTTCCAAATTTATCGGATACAATTCCTTTTATGCCACGGTGAACCTGCCCAGAATCGGAAGAACGTGATTAAGTCGTGATTCTTTTATGTTCCTTCCTCATTTCTCTTCACGCCCAGCGTCCACTTGCTGCTCTAAGAGGTTATGTGGATTTCCCTTGACTGCCCAACCGATTTAATGACAGAATTTTGTGAATTCTAGTTCATTAATGCTAAAGAAATGGCTGTGATATACTGTATATATTCCCTTGCTGTTTTTACTAGCAAAAAAATTAGATGATATAATATAGATCAGGTGTCTTCAAACTTGGCCCTTTGATGACTTGTGGACTTCAATTCCCAGAATTCCTCAGTCAGGCACGCTGTCTGAGGAATTCTGGGAGTTGAAGTCCACAAGTCATCAAAGGGCCAAGTTTGAAGACCCCTGGTCTGGATCCAAGCCCACAGTTTCATCAAAATGGCCGACTGAAGAATTCTGGGAATTGAAGTCCACAAGTCATCAAAGGGCCAGGTTTGAAGACCCCTGGTCTGGATCCAAGCCCACAGTTTCATCAAAATGGCTGACTGAGGAATTCTGGGAGTTGAAGTCCACAGGTCATCAAAGGGCCAAGTTTGAAGACCCCTGGTTTGGATCCAAGCCCACAGATTCATCAAAATGGCTGACTGAGGAATTCTGGGAGTTGAAAACCACAAGTCATCAAAGGGCCAAGTCTGAAGACCCCTGATATAGATGAGCAACATCGGCCACTGGTTAAACTAGGGATTAGTTGCTCAATGGTGTATCTGCTTGGGGTTTCCCTTTTCAGAAACACCTGGGAACAGCCAAGAATGACAAGATTCCTTTCGCCACACTCACAAATGGACTAGATTTGCAATTGGGGGGGGGGTGATGCTTCCCCTTTTTTGCTGACCTCTGAAGGGTGCAGAAGAAATCTGGATGATATCAAAGAATAGGCAGCACCTATCCTTCCATTCCTCACCATGAGAAGCAAAACATCTTCAAAGAAAAACAAAGCCGTTTGCCTCCTGAAAAAGCACTTTTGGGACATTATGAGTGCAGGGGAGATTCTGTCTCGTCCTTGCCAGGCCCCTAGTCTTTTTTGGCAAGATTGGCACTGCCTGCAAATTTTGCCAGCTGAAGATTATATCAACGCGCACAAAACGTCCCTGTCTCTAGGGCAATGGGGGGAAAAAAAGGAAGAAAAAAGAAAAGAAAAGAGGCAAGCCATTTGAACAAGGGGGTGTGAAATGAGCCCGTGTGATCCTTTTGCTTAATCTTGTTGCGTTTAAGTCTGATTTTTCCCTGGGGAAGTGAGGTCAGGGCTGGGGGGGATAACAGCTGATGACTATAAACAATAGAAGTGGGGTTGGCACAGTCATGGCTAATATAGGATTTCCCCCCACCCCCTCTCAGAGGCTTCAAGTAGACGTAATCCACTTCCACTTGGATTTACGGAACAGATTAGCTGAAGACAAGCTTAAAACCAAAGGGAATCCAATTTTATTTAAGGGTAAAAGTACGAGCCGGATTTGTGGCTACAGAAAGCTTTTCAACTACCTGAAAAAAACAGGTTCCGGGAGAAAGAGACCACAGTGCTGGGGACTTAGGAAAGATGGTCTCTTGTCCCTTTGGTGGAATTGATGGCTGTTCCTGCTCTGATCACCTGAGTCTTTTTTAGAAAATTCAGCTGGGCTGGTCACTCAAAAAGCTCTCAGAGGAGAACCTCCAGACAGAACTTATTAGGTAAGTGTTATGTACTGGGCTCTTGTGATACACCACATGTGTTGCTGGAGCAGCTAAGGGCTCTCCAGCAACCCAGACTACCAGTCTCCTGTGCTGCAATTGGCTATCCCCAGGCGGCAATGGTTGATTGATTCAAACCTATTGGCTGCCACCTAGGGGCTAGACTATATATTGCGGTTGGTTGCAGCTTTTGCCTCAGTACGGTTCCGGCAAGAATAAAAGTATGAGTTATCCTGTACTCAGCTTCGTGTCTTCATTCCTGCACCAAAGAACCCACTATTTAACAGTAAGATACGTGAAAATGCCCACCAGAGAAAACAGACTGAGATCCAGGAAGATGGATGTCCTTCCCGAGTCCCTACAAATGCTTCTATTTTTAGGGCAGCAAAAACAAGGAAATATTATGTGGACAATCATATGAAGTCCATCCCAAAGGTGTGTTTTCAAGAGGCAACTGGAATTCCTTTTTTTTCTTTGAAAACGTTTCGCTTCCCATCCCAGAAGCTTCTCCAGCTCTGACTGGATGGCGGGGAATGGAAGGATTTATACTCCTTGCAGACAGCTGGCCATTTGCCTCCTTTTAGAGAGTCATTGAGGCCACTTGGAGCTTTGTCTGTGTCCTCAGGGTCAGCTGAGTGGTGCAAGTGGGTGTGGAGCCTTCTTGGAACTGCTGAAAGGACTTTGTTGTAGACTGGAGATAGATGATGTCGTATCCCTCCCCCTCTGTTGAGGGAGGGCTGTTCGATTTTGACCTAGATGGCCTCTTTGACCCCTCCTTCAAAGCAGCGGTCCTCTCTGTCCTAAATGTGGACTTTGCTCTCTTCGAAAGAGTGGCCTTTGTCTTTTAAATACAACACAGTCGTTTCAACAGTTCCAAGAAGGCTCCACACTCTCTATCTATTCTATTCTATTCTATTCTATTCTATTCTATTCTATTCTATTCTATTCTATTCTATTCTATTCTATTCTATTCTATTCTATTCTATTCTATTCTATTCTTTCCATATTCTATTCTGTTATTCTATTCTATTCTATTCCATCCCATATTCTATTCTATTTATTTTATTTTATTTTATTTTAATTCCATTTATATCCCGCCCTTCTCTGAAGACTCAGGGCGGCTTACAAGCTATTCTATTCTATTCTATTCTATTCTATTCTATTCTATTCTATTCTATTCTATTCTATTCTATTCTATTCTATTCTCTAATTCTATTCTATTCTATTCCATCCCATATTCTATTCTATTCTATTCTATTCTATTCTATTCTATTCTATTCTATTCTATTCTATTCTATTCTATTCTATTCTATTCTATTCTATTCTATTCTATTCTATTCCATCCCATATTCTATTCTATTCTATTCTATTCTATTCTATTCTATTCTATTCTATTCTATTCTATTCTATTCTATTCTATTCTATTCTATTCTATTCTATTCTATTCTATTATTATTCTTTCCATATTCTGTTCTGTCCTGTCCTGTCCTCTCCTATTCATATTCTATTCTTTCCATATTCTGTTCTGTTCCCACTGACTGTAAATTTGTTCTGTAACCGAACTCTTGTTTTGGTGGAGACGTCTGTGACGGGAAGAAAAGAGAGGTCAAGGGAAAAAAAAAGGGGGGGGTACCATTTCCATGAATTTCAAAAGCGCTTCCTTGTTCTCTTGCCACAGTTTATACAGCTCATCAGCCAAAGGAAACTTCTCGCACCCAAGCTCCAGGGTAATTTCAAAACAGTTGGTATGGAGATAATTAAAATCTGCCATTCCTGGAAAAAGAAAAAAACAACACACTAAACGGCTGATCAATCGATACCTTTTAAGCATGTCTTCATCCAAACTATTTTTAAACGGGAACAATAAAATTAGGAAACAATTGCGAATTGTAAGTAGCATAACATTAGGAGCCTACACGGTTCGCTCACAGACAAATGAAAATTAAAGAATTTTATTTATTTTATTTTTATTTTTATTCCATTTATATCCCGCCCTTCTCCAAAGACTCAGGGCGGCTTACAAGCTTAGCAGTAGCCTTCATTCTATGTATATGCCTGCTTATTAGGGCTTTCACACACACACCCAAGCGGCATTATTACAAAGTCAGCTTATTGCCCCCAACAATCTGGGTCCTCATTTTACCTACCTGGGAAGGATGGAAGGCTGAGTCAACCTTGAGCCTGGTGGGACTCGAACCTGCACTAATTGCAGGCAGCTGGTGTTACTTAAGGAGGCATTAGCCCACTGCTCCACCAAGGCTCTGGAATGGGTGGACATGCCTGATCTTCAGGGCGTGTTGTGGACGGATAATGCTACATAATCTACCACATCAGGGCAGCTGAGTTACGCGTCTGAACGGCTGAGTTACAAATTGTACATCAACAATGCACGGTGTGTAGAAGATCCTCTGACTACTTGCATTTAGGTTTTAAAAAGAGCGTTGGGCACACCATGGGGGAATAAATTTACACTGCAACTGGTATTCAAGAAGGATTCAAAAATAAGCTCGGGCTGGTTTAAATCACACCCGATTCCAAGTGTGTATACAGGTGGTCCCTTAGCGTATGAGCACAACGGAGGCCAAAATCACGTGACCCCTGGGGACGCTGCAATCCCTCATAAATATGAGTCAGTTGCCAAGCGTCTGGATTTTGATCACGTAACCGCCGGGACGCGGCAATGGATGTTAGTGTAAAAAACGGTCCTAAGTCCCATTTTTTAAGAGCCGCTGAAACTTTGAAGGGTCACTAAATGTACTGTCGTAAGTAAGGATTATCTAGAACAGATGCCACAAATCAGACACGCACACCCAGCGCCTTCAGAGCCAGGTCAGGAATCGGCTTGATCGCTGCAAACACGCAGCCCACGGCACTAGCCGTGGCCCAGGCTCAGCCAAACAGGGGACCCTCCAGTTGAAGGTCCCTTTTTTTTAGGCAAGCGTCTAGATGGTCGGCAGTTTGGCGGGTCGAATCCCGAGTGCCGCGTAGCAGAGTGAGCGCCTGTTACTCGTCCCAGCTTCTGCCAACCTAGCAGTTCGAAAGCACGTAAAAATGCAAGTAGAAAAATAGGGACCACTACGGTGGGAAGGTAACAGCGTTCCGTGCGCCTTTGGCGTCCAGTCATGCCGGCCACATGACCACGGAGACGTCCTCGGACAAGCGCTGGCTCTTCGGCTTTGAAACGGAGATGAGCACCGGCCCCTAGAGTCGGAAACGACTAGCACGCATGTGCGGGGGAACCGTTACCTTTACCTTTACTACAACAGAGGACCTCAACCTTTTGGACACCAGGGACCGGTTCCGTGGAGAGAGGTTTTTCCACGGACTGGAGAGTGCGTGGTTTTGTGTGCTGCCTGCTTCTCACAAATGGGGCTTTGCTTATTTTGTGTGGACCGGTTGTTGGCATACGGCGGCCCGCTACTGGTCCACAGACCAGGGGTTGGGGACCCCTGGTCTACAAAGCATTGGTTGGGGACCACTGGTCTACAAAGTCATCAGAAAGTTTCCTACTGGAACTTGCGATCATCGTGAGGCTGGTTTTGCTGCCTGCCCAAGACGTTGGAAATGCTGCTGGTCGCAGGCTTGCGTATGCAGCAGCCAGACTGTCTTTTGGTTCGGGGGCCTTGTAAATTATGCATGCCTGCATTAATGCGGCCAGCAAGACATATGGGTTTTTCGATGGCTATGGCTCCACCGAGGTAACTCCTCTTTTTTTAAGTGGTAGGTTCTCTCGCTCACTTACGGAGAGATGACGTCCGCTTCCTCCTTCTCGCGGCGTTTTCCTCCTACGGCCACTTAGAAAAGAGACATCAACCTGTTTGCAGGACTATATACATGTATTAAAAAAAAGCCACTAAAATGTTTTACCTCCGGTAAAGCTGTACCACTCAGCCCCGTTGATGATGCCTCCTCGTTTCACGAAATTTCCACCGCAACGCATTTCTGATTTGTCCGAAATGCCGGGATGCGCATCTGCGTAGGTTTTGGAAAGGAGCTTGAACATCTAAAATGACATTAATTACGTTTGCTTTGTAGATCAAACTCTGATATGTTTGGTGTGTTCAGTTCACAGTGACAGGCTGCCTCCGAGAAGTCTCCCAAAGCCACGGGACCCTCAGCTGACCTACAGCCCCAGGCAAAGCTCTGGCTTCTTCAGGAAAGAAAACCTCTCACTTCAGATCCCAAAGATGCTTTTTCAGGAGGCAACTGGACTTTCTTGTTTTTCTTTGAAGACGTTTCGCTTCTCATCCCAGAAGCTTCTTCATCTCTGACTGGATGGTGGGGGGAATGGAAGGATTTATACTCCTTGCAGAGAGCTGGTCATTTGCCTTCTTTTTAGAGAGTCATTGAGGTCACTTGGAGGTTTGTCTGTGTCCTCAGGGTCACCTGAGGGGTGCAAATGGGTGTGGAGCCTTCTTGGAACTACTGAAAGGACTGTGTGGTAGACTGGAGGTAGATGATGTCGTATTCCTCCCCCCGTTGGGAGAGGGCTGTTCAATAAACCTCCCAGTGGCCTCAACCACAGGGATGATGTTCCAGAGGGAGGGAGCCACCATGGAAAAGGCTCTTCTTCTGGGTCCCGCCAGCTGGACCTCTTTAAGGGGGGGGACCCATAACATCCTCTGACTCCCTGCTCTAGTGGGTCAGCTGTATATAACTGGGAAATGATGGCCCTTCAAAATAACAGGGAGGGAGCCACCACGGAGAAGACTCTTCTCCAGATGGACCTCTTTAGCAGATAGGTCCCCCAACATTCCTTGCCTCCCGACTCTAGTGGGTCAGGTGGACATGACTGGCGAGAGGCGGTCTCTCAGATAACCTGGCCCCAAGACATGAAGGGCTTTCAAGGTGACACCCAGCACCTTGAATTGCACCCGGAAGCAAATAGGTGAGGTGAGGTGACACATGGGCACACTGAGCTGAGCACAAAACTGTGCGGGCCGCTGCGTTTTGCGCCAACAGGAGCTTTTCAAGGGCAGCCCTATGTAGAGCATGCCATTTTTCTCCTTTCTTTGTGGGTGAACGTTGTGGTCTGTTCACATGCCTGGTGAATGGGGAGCAGGAGATTAATTGGGCCATGGAGCGGTCAGCCAGAATAGCCTCCACCCAACTTACTAAAAATCTGGCTCTTCGACCAGGCTGTTGGCAAGGACCATTGCGCTCTCCCCACTTCTTCTTCTTTCTCTTTTGTTCTGCTTGATATTATTCCTTCTTGGAATTTTTTTTATGTGTGTGTTTCCTGTTGTTTTATTTTATGTATTTATTTATTTATTTTTGGGACTTATATGCCGCCCTATCTCCCGAAGGACTCAGGGTGGCTAACAACAATAAAAACAACAATACAAAAGTTAAAAGAAATTAAATAAACAGCCCCAAAATAAATTAACTAAACAATTAAAAATTAAAACATTTTAAAAAAC